>NW_024104613.1:482398-681641 GCF_003945595.2 Pipra filicauda | reverse complement strand
TGTCATGGTTTGAGATAGTCCCAAAATCCAATTCCCTAGCTCCATCCCCCCTCCCACATCTCAACCTAATGTGAGAGAGGTTTTTCCAGACAAAACACACCAGACTCCAAAGTGGGGGAAAGGGAAATATATTGCAATGACTGTACAAATAAATACCATATCACATTATACACATGATCACAAACGATCTCTACCATGACATATAGTATTTACAATGGATCAGATCTCTTCTCCCCTCCAAATAAAAGTCCAGGAGGGAAAGAAGGACAGATCCCTTCCAGTCCTTAAGCAGCAGCATCTTCTGAGGCAGCAGGTTTCTTCTCATCTCATGCATGCAGCAGCTGTGGCTGGCTTTTCTGCCAGCACTCACGAGGGAGGTATCCAAGCCTCTCTCTCGGCCCCATCGCCTCACAACCGAGGGGTCTTCCGTGGGCTTCGTAACCCCAGACAAGGTCATATCACCACGTCATATCACGAAGACACAGGGGGGTCTTCGTGACGGTCTGGTATCTCTTGCAGGGCCTCTGTGCCCTGTCTCTCAGGCTGCCACCGTGGCAGCAGTGCGAGGGGGGAGCCAAGGTCAACTCCCCCCACATTCCATCTGGCCGTCCCGGTCCAGCTCCGGGACGCTCTGAGCTTCTCAGCTCCTCTCTCTCTCCAGTGCTGCATGTCCAAAACTGCTCTCCAAAATAGGAGTCCATGTCCCTCTTCTCCAAGAGGGGTCTCAAGGGAGTTTTGGGGGAGTGTGGTACAGTCTTACCCCAAACTCTGTCTCTCTGCTGCTGGCTCTCTTTTTTCTCGGCTCTCCTTCCAGGAGTCCTTTCTCTGGTGCTGCATGTTGCTTCTGCTACTCCTCCAGTTCAGGTTCTTATCTCTGGCTCTCTGCCACCGTTTCTCTGGTCAGCGTCGGCTGCTGCTCTGCGTCCATGGAGAAAACATCTCCTGGCATAACTACAGGCACCTAGCCCAGCTTTATGCTGTTCCGGGTCCCTGCAGCCCCCCAGCCAAGGGCTGGGAGGCCCCAGAGGGCCCAAGGGGCTTAGAGCCCCTTCCTCGTGGCTCTACAACATGGCCACCTCTCCTACAACAACCCAAACTACAACTCATCTCTTCCGGTCTGGTTGTGATATGTTTACATTTTTGCAGGAGCGCCCATTGGGCAGAACTTCAAAACTTCCAGGGGTTTCCACCCCTTGGGGTCTACCACTTCTCTTAGCCTCTGGGGAAAACAAGGTTCAAACCACTACACTATGAAAAAAAAATAGACATGGAGGCTGAGTATTATAAAATGAAAGATAATACTTCAGTACCACAGTAAGAGTGTGGTACTTATTTTTAGGAAATGTAATGAGTTCAAGGACAATGAACAAACTGCGTGTGTGAGAACCCGAAAGACTACAACTCCCATGATTCCTTGTCATGTTCTTCCTGCCGCACTGAACCCTTTCCAAGGAGGGCAGGGAGGTTGCCTATGGAAAGCAGAAAATAACAATATACAAGATGGCTGTTGCGTGGTTACTGTCACACACACTGGTCTGAAACGATGCTGTCCCTGAGCTCAGTTTGGCAACTTCCATCCACTTGTCTGCCATCCACTGCAACTTCCATCCACTCTTGATGGCCACGCAGCATGCCAACTGTACAATGCACAGCGAGCAGGAAATGTTTGGCCAAAGGACTTTGGCCAAGTCTGGGGCTACCATTGCAGACCTGCAGTTTATGCGGTCTTGTGAGGATAGTTTCAACATGACTTTCAGGATTTGCTGTTTAGAGACCCGTCCAGTGCTGTGACAACTGAATTCAAGTTTTCTTGACATTGTACCTCCAAGTGATTCAATTTAGCTGGATATTTATTAGTGATTTAGTGCATGTGAAAGGAGTTGGGGTAGGAGAAATTTTTGAACCCTTCCTGGTGGAACTAATTCCTTTGTTGTAATCAGAATGTGTTTCAGCTGATAAAATAATTATACAATAATAGCAAACCAAAGAAGAGCAGAACTCAACAAACCAGAATGTAAATCATGAAACTGTATATGCATAGGAATAACTTGTGTGCTGTGGACTGTACTGAAATGCAGAGCTAAGAATTTTGAAGCTGTTTGGCTGATGACAGCTATAGAGCAATAGTGCTGAAGCAACTGACACCTCGATGACACACCTTTATAATTTTAATTTCCTTATATAATGTAGTACTGCATGAGATGACATCTATTCATCTAATGTCATATGTTCTTTTTTTCCTTTGCTTTATGTTTTACCTCCAATCATGCTGTCATGATTGACATCACTCAGAAATTTATTCCCCTAACTACTTGAAGCCATTGCAGGATTTGCTTTCTTTTATAAACAATAGGCAAAATAATTGTAAATAAAGAACAAAGACAGGAACCAGGGAAACTGTTTGCCCAGGGAAATAGATTTACACAGATTCTGAGCTCTTGCACCTAATCAGTAGGTAAATGGGCACTGCAGTTTGAGATATTCCAGCAATGAAAGCCATTATGAGATATTTAGATGGAGAAAAAGACACAGCTTCTTCCTTTTCCAAATTAACTTTTAAATTTTTCTGTTTCCTGGATGTCTAAGAGAGCATCATCTATCAATCTCTACTTTGATGTCATGGGGACAGGAAAATGTCTCAGAGCTAAATAGCATTAATTTAACTTAGATTTCTCTTCCTGTCATAGCAAAGGAGCTTCTCTTCACACAGACTGTACAGGGAACATAAACACAAATTGAAGAGGACTGTTCCACTTGGTATCTAAAAGGATTGTTAGATATCCAAGTCAGACTGATTCATTCCCACGTACAGTGAGTGCAGGGAAAACAAGTGCAATAGAAAACACTTGTTGTGGCAGTGAATCTGATGAGAAACTTGTTTAAACATGTTTTAAAATGGCTCTTTGTGGTCCCTTTGCAAACACGTGTTTCTTCTTCCCAACACCCCCCACAGCAACTGTTATCTCCCATGCAGCAATGTCCTGGGAAAGGTGTCCTGAGGCGTCCCATTGGTCCTTTGTTTAACCCCTTCCTATTGGCTGTTGACCCTTTACCTGATGGTTTTTTCTGTGTGACCCTGAACTCGTGATTGGTTCCCCTTTGACCCTCCTAAAAGCCTTATAAACCCCTTCCCAACAATAAACTCGCTCTTGCCTCCTCTCCACGCCCGGTGTGCTGTCTCTGTGCCTGCCATGGAGCCACGTGGGTGGTGGGGGGAGGGGAGGGCACCTCTCCCCTCCAGGCTCGGGGCCTGAAAAACCCTGTGTATGGAGTTCCCCTTCCCCGTCCCACAAGACGTCGGAAATGGTTCTTCAGGCGGAGAAGGAACTAGAGCTGGGCTCCCCCACGTCGTGGATGGGGAAAGGGAAACCCATAACTTGTGTCCTTAAGCACTGAAGTGTACAGACTTTGAGCTATGCTCTCTTATTTTTCTATTTTGTTTTCTTTTTGCCTACTCATCGCCATAAGATATAACAAGTATACACAGTCACCAAACTGGTTTGCTCAGCCCTATAAATAGTGCTGAAGAAGTAAATTTTCAACAAAATGTAAAAAGACAAGAATCATTTGACCTGGCCAAATTTAAGCAGCCTCACACTTAACACACTAACTCCAAAATTTACAATATAGTTGCACCACTGCTGAGCCTTGGGAAGTTACAGTAACAGTCAATGACTGTAAGACCTAGTAGCTCCTCATCCTCCAGGGTTTAAGGAAGATTCATATGTTTTCTGTGAGTGTTCTGTCAAAGCTTCACATTGCATGGCTAATGTCAGTGTGTGCTGGTTATTTGTTTTGGCTTCTGTAATGAGAAGTATTTTTCAGTACTTTGAAAGTAAAATTCGTTATAAGTCTGATAACTTAAGAGCAAGTACTCTGGGTCAACAATTAACTGCTGAAATATTCTGAGTGCCATAGAGCACTCAGAACTTCAAAGACAAGTACTTCATTTTGCTGCAGATGAGGGAATAATTTGACCTTACTGCTTTGACAGTCTATCTTTGGTTTAAATTAGTAGAAAATCTTAAAATAGGAAGTAAAGGGTCAGGGGTTAAAATAATGATGTAATTAAAATTGAAGTCTTAGGGTTTGCCCTTTAAGTTTAAATGTTTCGGTAAGTTAAGGCTGAAATGATTTAATACACGGTTCTATATTTGGGTAAATTCTGATGGTATGAATTCCAAAATGCGTGCATTAGCCTTGATATCTGAGTTAGCTTAAGATGAAAGGTTTTGATAAGCTATGAGAAAAACAAGCAGCTTTTGAGATAATGGACCCTATGTGTAAGTCAATCATTGTAATGTCATGTTGTTTGAAGCTGTGTCTTAATTTTTCAGAGCTTGCAGCTGATGATATGTTTAAGATAGCCTTCGGTTCTGGCAGGGCTTGAAGCAAGTGTTTGTTTAGTACTGTCAGAAAGTACAAAGCTAGTGACATGCAAAGTGACAGAGTAATACTCTGAGCAGTCAGTGAGTTTGAAGTTAAAGCTTTCTGTCCTTGGGTTTTCTGCCCTTGTAGCTGTTTCCTTTGCTCCCTGGTACCCTGAACCTGAGGCCATGAGGAAGTCTCACTAGTTGTGGCAGACACTGTCAGAACACAACACATGCCTCTCTGTAAACCTTTTTCAGATCTATGATGGCCCAGAATCTCCTTTCTACTAATGCAAAGTTTGAACCTCTTCTACCATTTTAATCTCTTTCTAGCTTCAAAAGCGTTGGCCGCAGTTGCAATTTAGAGAGCAGGGAAAGTCTGTGTATGCATTCAGTGCTCTCTTTTTTCCAAGTCAAAGAGAAGATAAATCTAAGACTACAATAACTAGTGAGAATTGGGATTGAAATTGTGTCTCATTTTCCCCACTGACTCCAAGAACAGGTGAGAAAACAGACATGGATTTCAAGCCCTAGTTCACACTGGACAGAAATAATGAAGCAATCTGGGCAAGCGGGCATCCCCATGTGGGCTCTGCATGGTGTTCAGCCTAGAGGTGACAGATAATGCAGAGGTGCCCTGGAGGAGACCTGACAGAGCAGTGTGGACAGAGCCAGAGTCCTCTGAGAAGACATATTCCCAGGTTGTGTTTTTTGTGCTGACCACAGCTGAGACCAGGCACAGTGCACAGACCTTCTGCTTCTTCTTATACCCGAGTGTCTCCCCCATCCATACTTACCTTCAGTATATTCTCAGCTGGGTTCCTTATCTCCTGAGTAATATTAAACCCATGTTTCTCTATATGTCTTCACACACAACACTATTTTGTTTGTGAGGGTGAGTGAGCTAGCTCAGTCATCCCACAGTCCTCTGATAAAACAGACTCTGTGCCAGCCTGACCCAGTGCCAAGCCAAGTGTGCATGTCTGAGTGCATGGGAAGGGAGAGAAGGGATTTCTCTGCCTGTTGACTCCACATACCTTCTAACAATCCAGCACAGCTACTCGAGGTCAGCAATACACTATGGACGGGCAGGGATTGCTTCCCTAGAAATTTTTGATTATAGTCCTGAATACCAGATCTCCAGTCTTGACTTTCCACCCCATTTTACCACTCCCATTTAAGGGGCCACCTCCCAAAGTAATTCTCTCATTCAGCTACTTAATTCTTCAGGTCCATGTTTTACAGCCACAAACATGGGAAATCTTAGATGTGGACACTGTCCCATTGAACAATTATGAACTGTTTTACATGCAGAATCGCTAAAAAATGTACAAAATAGACAATAATGAAGATTAGAAAGGGGGTTGGAGAGGAGATCCAGGATCTATGGATTTTATTTATATATTTATTTTTATACTTATTTATTTATTTATTTATTTTATATCCACAGAATACCATTTATTTTAAGCTTAATTGAGTTTCTGTCAGAATCTGTGCATTTCATTTTCTCTTCTTTCCTTCCCAAGGCTCTAAACCCATTTCAACTCATTCTTATGCTGTTCTCACATGCTTTACCTTTTTCCTGTTAACTTTTCTTCTGTGTATTTGGGTTTTTTTCCACCTGTCAACGTGGTCATGGTGCTGTCAAACATTTTTTCCTCCCTGCAGTGGCCATCTATTTTCCTAGCCTTCAGATACCTTTGAGTCAAATGTTTTCATTTTTGTTTCCTCCTAAAAGAGCATCAGTCAGAGCACCTCTCACATGTGGATTGAGTTTGTACTTGGTTATTGAGCTGGGGACCAAAGGCAGTCTGTAAGTGATGATGCCAATACCATTTTTTTTATTGACATTGGCTAATTACACCTATCATCATCATCATCATGGCTAGGCTTCGCGAACGAAGATTTGGGAAGGCTCTATCCACATTTGCTGCAGGCACGCTGGTGGTTTATGAGGCCAATACGTGACAGACAAATCCGATTGCAAAAGGCACAGCAGAAAGACTCCTTAGATGGTATATTCTGCAATACACGGTTCTTTCTGCGTTGCCTTTTTTCCTCGAGGGTGATCCTGCGTGTGTTCTCAAAGGAGACAGCTGCGTTATAGATGGTGTGTCTCCAGGCCTCCCGATTGGAGGCCAGAGTAGACCAGTTATGGTGATCAATATGGCCAAGGCTGAGATGTTGTTTCAGGGAGTCCTTGTATCTTTTCTTCGGGGCTCCTCTCATGCGGCAGCCAGCTATATGCTTAACCTTACTGGCCTAATGAATCGTCTTGACTTGGGAAAGACTTTATAGCCTGGTAGTTTAAAATAAAGAAACAAGCTTAAAATGAAAGTCTTCTGAAATTCAGTCTTGTGAAAATACAGAAATACACATCAAAAGAGGCTTTAAACATGATCTCTTGGAACCCTTTTCCTACTAACTCCCCTTTTTCTACCAACTTTGTCTATAAATAGAATATGTTGCTTCATGCATGTGAATGTAGAACTGAGCCTTAAGATGTTAAGCTCTTTGCAGCAGGTATCTGTTTCTTCCTCTACTCAGTCTTATTTTCAACATTCTGTTTAAGAAAACATGTATTTTCTTTCTCATTTACTTGCCTATTTTATTTTATAACTCTAACTTGCCTGTGTCCTGTTTATTGCCTCCTTCAGAGAATAATGGTTATTCCCCCATGATTCTTTCTTCCCTATAAAACTGAGATGAACCACGGAGAGATGAGAAAGCGTTTCCATCTTTCTCACTTCAAGGGACCTGACAGGAGCATTTGTGTTTGACTCTTCCTTGTTTATCTAATAATTTGCTCTAAAGAATGGTTGCCCATGGATTTTTTACATACAAAAAGGTTCTATGAAAAAGCGCACCCTGTTTATAGTAATTTATTAACTGGGAAAAGACTATCTTAGCTAATTTAATTGTTGCGTTTAAAGTGTTTCCTTCAACTCTGGCCAGTAGCAAAGATCCATCAGTTGGTGGTAAACCATTTGTAGCTTAATTTTCTATAACTCTTCTTCAATGAAGAGGCCTGTAAGAGCTTTTGCCTTTTTTCACAGGTGCCACCAGTGCTTCTGGACAAGCAGTTTTCAGAATTTACGCCAGATATCACACCTATTATTCTGGCTGCCCACACCAACAATTATGAAATCATAAAGCTACTTGTGCAGAAAGGGGTTTCTGTGCCCAGGCCACACGAGGTCCGCTGTAACTGTGTTGAATGTGTCTCAAGTTCAGACGTGGACAGCCTCCGCCACTCTCGGTCCAGACTCAATATCTACAAGGCTCTGGCGAGCCCATCGTTGATTGCTTTATCCAGTGAGGACCCTTTCCTTACTGCTTTTCAACTGAGCTGGGAGCTGCAGGAACTGAGTAAAGTCGAAAATGAATTTAAGTCAGAGTATGAGGAACTGTCGCGGCAATGCAAGCAATTTGCAAAAGATCTCCTGGATCAGACACGGAGTTCCAGGGAATTGGAAATTATTCTTAATTACAGAGATGATAATAGCTTGATAGAAGAACAAAGTGGTAATGATCTTGCAAGATTGAAACTGGCAATTAAATACCGTCAAAAAGAGGTGAGTGTGCTGGAGAATATTTAAGCATATTCACTAGTAGTAATGTGATAGATAAGAGCCTGAAATTCATCCTTTTAACTGAGACAAATTGCTGCTTGTCTTTTACTTTTGTTTGTTTGTTCTACCAGATTTCTGCTTTTTGTATAGTTTTAATTAGATGAATTTGAATAGTTGTTACAGTTTGATAGTATCAGAATTTGAAATGTTCTCTTATAGGACAGATTCTGTGAAACTTCTTTTTATTTTACACCTGATTAGACATAGTCTCCAGTAGTTGTGCTCTGGAGTGCTTTTCAGTAATAGGATAAGAAATATCAAATTACCTTTAACTGTGTCTGACAGAAAAAGGAGGCTATGTGCTTAAACACATACTACAGGTACCTCTATGGAGAAGTTTTCTCAAAAAATAGCTACTATAAATAGATATTGAAACAGAAGATAAGTAGCAATGCATGATTCCCAAAAATGTCTACATCGAAATTCTCTTTCATAAAGAATCCAAAGTGGAAATACCTGGGTATTGGTTTCCATGATAGTTGAAAATTCCTAAGTTTGCTTCACTGATATATGTACAGTTGTAATCAGAGGATGTCTGCATATCTTAAATACTGAAGTTCTTTTGCATGCAAAAGCAAAAGAAGCAGATTCATGTCAGAATGTGTTGTATGATCTTATTTGGAACCTGTACATACAAAGTCAGCTGAACTGTGGAAGTCTATAGGCAAAATAAATGCTGTTAGTAATTAGATAGTACTTGTTCATACAAATTATGGCAAACGGTTAAGAAACTTCTGTGTTATATTGAGCTAGTCTGTCTATCACTGCTAAATCTCTGTTCTGCAAAATATAATAGTAAACGTGTTAATATATTAAATATGTTAGAAAGGTTTGCAGAAATAATAATTAAATGTGCAAATGATTCTTTTGTCCATTTGAAACACAATTTAGTAATCCTAAGAAGCTACCATTAAGGTAAGGACCTACTGAAGTTCTGCTGGAAAAATTCTCATTTGGTATCTGACATCATAAGTCTTCTAATAAGCATTTTTTCCTCCAGAAAATGTACGATTTTATGTTTTATAGTATAATGTTTTAGAGAACAAATCCACTGTCTTCTTAAATTATTTTCAGATGATATTTTGCCAGACTTAACAACTACTGTTTCTGTTTCTTGAAATGCCAATGCCAATCTTGTCTTACAGTCATTTAAGAAAATCAGGCTTGGACTTCTGTTTTCTCAAGGATTCATGCATCAAAATAAAATTCTGACCTCTCATTGTTTGTTTTTTTTCTTTTAAATCTTAACAAAGAGCTTGAATTTTCTTAATTTGAGATAGAGACAGTGATAAACATATGTAGGGTGAAATATTTTTTGTAGTTGCGTCTGATTCCTGTGCTTAATTAAGTTGCAGTAATACAGCTGATTACGATTCTTCATAATAGCAAACATTAAAACAATGCTGATTTTGTGAAACAATTACAATCCACTGGATCTTTTATGCTTTACACACATTTTTAATTTCTATAAATATTTCCCCCTATCCCTACCACTTGAGTCTCAATGAAGTAAAATCAAGTTTTATTAGATTCTTTTGCTGTGTTCTTATATGTATTCCATACTGGGTGATGGAGCAAACAGTAGCCACTGTAACTATTCAGTCATTTTATTTCTGATTATTACAACAATATTCTAGTAGGTGCAGCTCTAAGATCAAGAAACTTACCTCAGGCATAACAGTTGCTTGGATTCTGGCTGTCCTGGTGCATACAGATCATGAAGAAAATACATCAGATGGGTCTTCCTATTTCTTGTGTTAAGGATGTTACAACTGACACTGAATACAGCAGCCTCCAGGGTCTTTAGATTCTTTCAGCTCGGGCAGTAGAACCCAGCCAGAAGCTCTTGATAGTATAACATTTTAGGCAATATAGTCACTGCTTTTGAAGATTATTTTCAGATGGTACTGTTCCAGACTTAACAACTACAATTTCTATTTCTTAAAATGCCCCTCCAACAAAACAACAAAACAGATAATAATGTGTTGTCTTCCCCTCTTATCTTACCACTCCTAACGCCTCAACCTTTATTCATGCTATTACCAAAGGACATTATAACACCATATTTGGGCTGAGTTCAGAGTTCCATGAGTAAGAAATCACATCTGGTTGTCTGGAATGTCCAGTTGTAAGTCCAAAAATGGCATCTGAAAGTGACAAAATAGTGATGAATGTGGACAAATAAAATTAGAACATGTGTCCTTTTATATTGTTTTAATGATTTAGAGCTCAGGAGTTAAGGATTATTTTTTTTCCTTTCAAGTTGAAAATAACAGCAAAAAGTGTTAGAAGCAATTCCTTTGGGCATTGTAAACAAGTGGATATGAAACATATTAGAAGTAAGCCTTGTAAAGGAGTGGAGTAGGCTTTGGATAATATGACTTCGTTTAGTCTCCACACACAAGATTGGGTGGAAGGTTTGCTTCTACAAGGGTACTTGTAGAAGCAAACAAGTGGATGCCGAAGAATTTTCATTGTGTAAAGAAAGGAAAATTGACAAATGTGAAAAGATCATTACCAAGCTTGGAGTTGTTGAGGAGCTTTCCAGATAACATGGTGTTTAAAACGTAAATCTAGAAATGCCTTGTAATGAACTCCTAAAATTTAAGTGATTAAGCATTGCTTGGTGTAGTGGTCTGCAAGCCCCTGGTACCACCTGTGTTATTGTGTACGGAAATGAAGAAAGTACATTCTTTCTCAGAGCTGTCTCCATTGTTCATATTCACCATTTTACCCCTGAAGTGGACCTTCGACAAACCAAAAACCTTATGTCATTTGGATTTGAGGTTCTCTTCAGTAAAAGTTGCTCATCTCTGCATTTCCATTCCTTTCTCACTTGACATAATACTGTAATTCTCATTCATATACTGGCAAAAGGCATCTCAGTTGTATCAATTCTTAGTCCATAGAGTCATGTCAGAGGTAACCCACTGTGTATCATCAAGAAAGAAACTTCCCCGATAAAACCATCTATCTTCTTTCATTAATAACTGATGATACTGAAAGAGATTTATACTTTCAAGTTTACACTATGGGATAATGTCTGGCAAGACTGTGGATAACACCTGTTCACAGTTATGTGGCAGAACTAGGGAGTATCTGCCAGGATGTATGTTTTGCGTGCTTGCCCACAATTTCTTTTTAGCATAGCACATAGGATAGAACATCCAAGGTACCTTTTTTTTCTGTTCATGATGCTGTTTGATTTTAAGCACAGACACATTGCTGATGCTTATGGTACCTGTTTCTGACACCTACTGTTGCCTGGTCTAAAACCAGTAGCAGAAAAGGGAGATTCTCTGAAGTCATGCAGCCACCCTGCATTGGGCACAAACATTTTGTTGTCCAGTTAACTGCTGTATAGTATTATCTCAACTGAGGGAGAGCTTGGTTTTATAAAGGCTGTCACAATTTCATTGCTTTGGATTCTGTTCATTCTATTCATTCTAAGCACAGAATGTGCAATGAGAAATAAGTTTCCCATTTTTCTGAACGAAATAAAAATGTTATCTGATTTAACTGCAGCTTCACTCAAGGATGTAGAAGGGAACTCCCCAGTTCTGTGTATGATTCACAAGAAAATCTGAGCTCAAGTAAATTTCAAACCTCTGGTGCAAAAATGCAATTAAGTAGCAGAGAATAGTAGCAGTCTTTAATGATTAGAAGACAGTTATCTTTGCCACTCATTGTGAACTGCATGTTCTCTCTCCTATACTGAGAGTTTTGAATAGAGAAATCACAGCAAAATCCCAGTGTCTCTCACTCTTCAGTTAACTTTGTTTTAGCTTTGGTTCTATTTAGGTGTTAAGCATATAACTACAAAAATGTTAAAAAGTGCAATGCTTACTAATTTTCCCTTATTTGTGAAATAAAGAAGAGAGGAGATAAATAGACTGAATCAATATCCTCTTGTTTCACAGTAAGTTTAATTAGTGGAATTTAAATACTTATACAAGTAATTTATACCTCTATTTCATTTCACCTCATACTAACTGTCCCATGCCATTTAAACTGTAGCTGTATAAACTTAAACATAGTAACAGGATGAGGTTATAATTATTGGCAGTACTGTCTCACTGTGCTTTTTTATTAGACATTCTGATATCAACACGGAGGAAATATGAAATTTAAAGTATGTAACTTAACCTTTTCTCTTTCACTTTTCAAAGGAATAAATGCTAGCTGGTTTGGTTTGATTTTTTTCTTTTCTTTATCGTTTCCATTCTTAGTTTATGCTGATCATCTTTCCCTTCCTCACCAAATACAAGATAATTGGTAAATTTGGAATACTTTATATTATCTGGATGTAAACAGGTTAAATTCTGCAGATTTCAGTTTGATGCTCTGGAAACATTTTAATAAGCTTTTTTCTGCTTTTATTTTTAAAAACCCAAAATAAATGCATAGTTTATCTAGCCTCCTTGCAGTGTTATGTGTCATGTTGAGATGTATCTAAAGAAGGAAGAACTGAATTTTCTAAAATTCTGGAGGGGTATTTTTCCTGATCATGAATTAACTTTTTAAAAGGTTTGATTTAAAACTTAGAACTATTTCTAAATTTTCACTTCTCCCCATGTTTACCAAACATGCAGCTGCTTAACTACTAGATCTCTTCCAAATACCCCTAGCTGAACTTCTCGCAGCTTCCCCTTCCCAGGGGCAGGCCCTGTTTTGCTGAGTTGTGAGCAGCTGCAGACCCTGGACTGGCAAAGTGGCAGAGTTAAAGAGGGAGTGGGTTTAACAATTTCACATGTTTAAAAACATTAAGATTTAACAAGAGTACAGGCTTTATTAGAAAGAATTTAAGGGAAAATATTTTAGGGAAATCAGTTCAGACTAGATTAAATCTTAAATACAAAATATGATTAGATTTCATAGCTCAGTCTTGTTTTCTAGAAAAATTATGCTACAGGATAAAAAAGAAAGTTGTTTGGTTTTGATAATAACCATCTGTTTGCTTTTGCTCAAAAGAGGACTTTTTAAAATGTAATCATCAGTTCTTTCTAGTTTTTTATGCAAAATACAGACTTAGTGAAATGGAAATGTTTTACATAATTTCAAAAATTCAATGAGATTTTCAGTGAAAAAAAAAACATGTCAAATCATTTCAAATGTGTAATTTCAGGTTGATGTCTAAACACTTTATTTCAATAAAGGATTTTGTTTGTCTACAGTTTCTTCTTACTCCACTTGGACTTAAACAGTTTAGAGAATGAAATTCTTATACCTAATATTATCCATATCATATTACTATAGAAACCAATATAAGCATGATAGAAAGCAAGAATTACCTTTTCAAAATTACATCTCTCAGAAATGCTAGAGAAAATAATTTTAAAGTACTGAAACCAAAAGTTGCCATGTTCTTAGTAGTGTTTTTAATTTTTATTATAATGGATTTCTCATTAAAAATCTTTCAGATGCAAAAATCTGAATTACCAACTCTGCAAGCAGGAATTACTTTGGAAACACAGTATCTTAAGAACCATCCTATGTTTAAAAAAACCCCACACCTGAAACATAAGCAGAGACACAGCAGCCATGTGTAGCAAGTCACTGTGTATATGAATATTTGTCAAAAGACTGCAAAGGTGCACTCACAAGTCTCCCTGTAAAAAATAACAAAACCTCACAAAAAACAGACTCTGATAATATTTGGACATTTTTGACACCAAAGGAAGAGATGTTTAGTCTAAGAATCACATAACTGAGAGGAGTGATATATGCATATTTGGGTCCATGTATCCAAAAGACCTATTTCTGCAGACTCTCAGCCACAGTATTCAAAAAGTTTGATAAACATCTTTTCAGGCAAGAGCCAGGTACTCTAAACCAGGTCATATGTTTGCTTTGTAAATCATGTAAAAGTCTCTGTGTTTATAGATAAAGACTCCACAGATTGTTAAATAGTATGAATTATGTAAGTAGCTTATCCGCTACACATACTTAAAGTCTTCCTCTAATTGATTATAGAATCATTTTGGTTGGAAAGGACCTTTAGGATCAACCAACCATTAACCCAACACTGCAAAGTCCACCACTAAACCATGTCCCTAGGTGCCACATCTACGTCTTTTAAATACCTCCAGGGATGGTGACTCTACTGCTTCCCTGAAGAGCCTGTTCCAGTTCTTGACAACTCTTTCGGCAAAGAATTTTTTGCCTAATATCCAGTCTAAACCTCCCTGATGCAACTTGAGGCCATTTCCTCTCATTCTATTGCTCGTTACTTGGGAGAAGAGACCTACAACCACCTCACCACAACCTCCATTCAAGTAGAGAGTTGTAGAGAGTGATAAGGTCTCTCCTGAGCCTTCTCTTCTCCAGGCTAAATAACCCCAATTCCCTCAGCCACTCCTCATAAGACTTGCGCTCCAGACCCTTTACCAATTTCATTGTCCTTCTCTGAACATCCTTCAGTACCTCAATGTCCTTCTTGTAGTGAGGAGTCCAAGGCTGAACTTAGAATTCAAGGTGTAGCCTCATCAGTGCTGAGTGCAGGGAATGATCACTGCTCTGGTCCTGCTGGTCACACTATTCTTGATACAGCCCAGTATGCCATTGGCCTTCCTGGCCATCTGGGCATACTGCTGACTCATGTTCAGCTTCTATCAACCAGCACCCCCAGGTCCTTTTGTGCAGAGCAGCTTTCCATTAACTCTTCCCCTAGCCTGTAGTGCTGCATGGGGTTGTTTTGACCCAAGTGCAGGACCCGGCACTTAGTCTTATTGAACTTCATACCATTGGCCTCAACCCATCGATCCAGCCTGTCCAGATCCCTCTGTAGAACCTTCCTACTTGCCAGTAGATCAGCACTTCAACCCAACTTGACATCTGAAAACTACATTTGATCCCCTCATCCAGGTCATTGGATAAAGAGAATTAACAGTAATGGCCCCAATACTGAGCTCTGGGGACACCACTAGTGACCGGACACCATCTGGATATAACTCCATTCACCACCATTCTCTGGGCCTGGCCATCCAGACAGGTTTTTTTAACCTGTGAAGGTTAGCCGATCCAGGCCATGAGCTTCCAGTTTCTTCAGAAGAATGATGTGGGAAATGGTGTGAAAGACTTTACTAAGGTCCAGGTGGACAACATCCACAGCCTTTCCCTCATCCAGTAGGCAGGTCACCTTGTTATAGAAGGAAATCAAGTTAGTCAAACAGGACTAAATGAAGTGTGGGTGTCCCTGTGGAAGCTGTACTTATTGCTGCTAAGAAAAATGTTCTTAAATCACAGGGCACATCTACTAAATACAGCATTTAGTTGTGGTGAAGCAATTCTCCTAGAGTATGTGAGCAAATTCCTTATACGGTCAAAAGACAAAGGTATGCACAGAGGGGGATCCTGTCTGCTCAAGATAAGACTTGTAAGTTAACTCCAGAAACATCTCTCTCTTGGCTGGGTAGGGAAACAGAGTGCTTCAATTAGAAGAATTACTTCAGTAGTCACTAAAAATGTAGATGTGAGTAAGACAAGTCATTGCATCAACTGCAGTTTCTACTCTGTGGTAACAGAGGTTTCAAATTCAGAAGACTTAGAGCCCACCTAAGGGGAAATGAATCTCAGCAGTAACTAATTAACAATGTCTCAGAAGGCATCAATAACCTTTGAATGCTATATGCTACACACAAGCTGCAAGCCTCTCATCAGAGTTTTAGTTAAACTGTTCATGAACTGACAGCAATGTCTTTTTATTTTGAACCCTTGCTAGAAGTAATTAACTCAGAGGAGACTTACTGTTAATGAAGTACAGTGGAAATATCTCATTTCTGTTCCTTTTCCATGTCTTCCTTATAAGAAATGGTTCTGGGATGTCTGCCTCAAATAGGAACAACCAGTATTCCAAACCTCTAACCAGCAGTGCACAACTCTTTGGTTTGAAGGCATCTCTACTAATGCACCTAAATGTTTCCCTACAAACCTGGGTAGATTTAGCACCATGAGCTATTTTTTTTTCTACTTAGAATTACAAAACATTTGCTTGAGAAATAGAACTTCAGAGAAAAAAAAAATCTTGAACAAGGTGAATAAATATATTATACATGTAAACCTATACACGTAGGTTATACATGTAAACCTATAACTTTAGGAGTTTACAGCCCTCTTTCCTCCCTCCATGTAATTTCTGGGGATCTGGCTGTTTTTCTTCTCACCCCTGCAAGAGCATCTAGCCCACAGCTGAAATTATTTAGCTTGTCTGGATGATGAGCCCCAGACTGAGCTGTTGTGAGATTGCATCTTCTGGCTGTCTCCATTCCTCCCATGGTCTCCATTCCTGACTTCTGCCAACCCTTCCCTTGTGCAGCTCTTTCCTCCTGCTCCACACACCTTTTGCCACAGTTGCACCAGCAGCTATGCTTCACTCCCCACTGCAAGGTATTTTGGCAAAGCTCAGGAGCTTTAAATAATTCTTATTATTTCAGCCCTGGTAACTGCCCCTGTAGCATAAATAGTTCATGCAGGCATCTACCTCATAGAGGAGTATAGTTAAATATTTCTAATTTTCTGTTCTTTCTATTTTTCCTGTCCTTAGATCACAGGACAAGATTAAGCAACTCCTCTTGCGTGTCTCATAGGAGGCCTTTACACAAAGCTTTCTGTCCTCCTGTCCAAGAAGTAACTGTGCCCTTCCTGTGCTAGGTGTAATTGGGCTAAAACTACTTAACCAGTTGAGGCAAATTTGAACATTTTGACTGAAGCTCCTGCATGCTGTTATAGTGCAAATTTTTTCACTGCCTGGCTTTCTCCATTAAGATGTATGTTTATCGAACAATAAAACAAGAGAGCCAAAGCAAACTTGTTTTAGGCCTGTCTGCTCATTCTTTTAATCTATCTTCTCATTGTTCCACCAGATGTCTACAGAGCATTCTTCTCTTCTTCCTTACCCCTTGATTTATTGTCTTAGCTATCAGGATTAAAATAGCGAAGGGCTTCTTCATCCATTGCCTCCATCAATGTGTACAACCATTATCAAACAAAAGATTTATGAGAAAAACAAATGCCTGTTAGAGAAACTCACTCTTGTACCTCCAAAGACATCAGAACTATGTTCGATTGAATAGAGAATAATATTTTCTAAACTTTACAAATCCAGGAGTTAAAGTAAAAAAATTAAGAGAGATGTTGAATATGACACTGGTATGACAAACAAGAGCTTGTGTTTTGAAAGTCATATAATGCTCAAGTTTGAGTGTGGCATTTGAACTTCTAGGGGTTTTTTTCATACATAAAAGAAAATGTTTATACAAAACTATCAACAAGTCCTCCTTATGAAGACACTTGACTTTCTTCTGCAAATAATAGGATGACATTCTTCAGTGTTGAAATATGTTGGTTGTTGAGATATTTTACAAAAATAAGACATTTTTAGAAAAGATTTTAAGAAATTGAAAACTCTTTTGTTATGGACAGAATAGTCTCACTTGTTGGTGAGCACTTGCCTATAAGCAAGGACTTGATAAGGAAGGATTTTGCAGAATGTTTTGAGGAACAAGGAGAAGCCAAAGGTGAATGCATATGAATAGGAGAAGAAAGAAATCCAGAGCTGAACATCCTCTGACATATTCTTTATTCCATCAACTTACGACTTTTATTCTTTTGAATGTGTTTCATTCCTGAGTAGTATTGGATAAATGTGAGGGTCCTTAACATTTGTGGGAGAGAAAGACCAGTGCAGATCTTCAGAAAGTAGAAATTGCTGAAGGTCTGCAAAGTGCAACATACCTATGCTGTATTCATCAAAAACAGGGTCTGGCTCATTTTTTAGGTGGATAAAAAGGAAAAGGAAATGTTTTACTCTGCCTGCTATTCATAAAATATAATAATACTTAATTATAAGGGTAGTGTAATAATTTAAATTAAAGGTTATTCTAAATAGCTAACCTTAAGGGCTTCATGAGCAACCCTGCTATGGTTCACAAAAAGACAACTCATTTAAGGGGTGTTTGACATTAAGACAAGCTGAAAGTGTAACATCAGGTAAAAAAGGTTTGCCACATTATTAATAGAATACGTTCCAGTATTTTTTTCTGCCTTCTTAATACCACACAGAAAGAAACTAGAAATAGCCATTCCTGTGGTGTGCGTGTGCTGTGAGTCTCTGATGCATTCCACATAAACTCAAGTATTTAACTAAGGTATCTGTGTCAGCAGCCCAGCCTTGTGTTCCTTCATAGCTGATGGGAAGAGACAGACATTTCCAGACGCAACTCAGGCCATCCAAGAACAAAATCGGTTTTGTCACTAGCTGTTTTGCTTACACTTATTGCAGAGAAGACATGGGACAACTAGATGTGTTGTTCAGGCTAAAAAGAATAGTATGTAATTTCTGTAAGGTGGGTAACAGTGGGAAAAAGCTATCTTTTTTTAAGTCTTGATATTCTGTTTTTCTGAGAACTGGAAAAGCCCCTTAAACTGGAATGATGAACCTGTTTACAGGAATCCCTTCTAATGCATTGTGTGATCTAAGAATCTGCTTGGAGAAGTAAGCATCATGCAAAGCTGCATTTCAGAGGTTTGGTCTGAGGGAAAAATCCTCAGTTTTGCATGAAAATTCTGAAGATTAGGCAGAAAGTTTTGCAAGAGAGAACTGTTAGAGGCTATGACAGCCTGCAAGACTCCACTCGTGTTGAGGCATTTTTTCATCATTATTTCCAAAACTGGAAACCTGTAGTGAATTTATTTGAAACCACTCAAAATCTTGAAATAAATGATAAAGCTTTTATATTCACTGAAAAAATATTTTCTTTCACTGCATGTGGCCCTATTGTCTATGTCTTAGTCAAATCAAATTAAAGGTAAGTTGCATAATAACACCTGGATGAAGAGAAATAATCATTATCATAGTATATTAAGGTTATATCTTCCTAATCGGACTGTGAAAAAATTTTCTTTGTTCTGTATTAAACCTTGGCAAAATTAGTCTGGCCATAGGAGAACTTTTTCTTTTCAGACTGATCTTTCCAGGTATAAACATTGCAAATTACAATGTACATGTATGATGTTTAAACAAGATCCTATCAATACTTAAGACTATATTGGTTTTAGATTGTCTTGCTTTTCTGTTGCAACTTGCAGTTAGAGTAAACATAAGCACCATATCTGAAAACTAAGCATCATACATCTGCTTTCTCACTCTCCCCTCGTGGGATGGGGAAGAAAATCAGAAGAGTAAAACTGAGAAAACTCATGGGTTAAGATAAAGACAGTTTAATAAATAAAGCAAAAGCCACACATGCAAGCAAAGCAAAACAAGGAATTCATTCCGTATTTCCCATGGACAGGCAAGTGTTCAGCCATATCCAGGAAAGCCAGGTTCCATCATGTTTAACTTGGAAAGACAGGCACCATCACTCAGAATGTCCACCCTTTCTTCTTCTTCCCTTTAGTTTATATGCTGAGCAGAATTTCATATGGTATGGACTATTCCTTTGGTCGGCTGGGTCAGTTGTCCTGGCTGTATCCCCTCTCAACTTCTTGTATATCTCCAGTCCACTTGCTCGTGGGGTAGGGTGAGAGGCAGAAAAAAGCCTTGACTCTATGAGGCACTGCTCAGTAAGAGCAAAAACATCTCTTTATTATCAGCCCTGTTTCCAGCACAAATCCAAAACATGCTAACTACCATGAAGAAAATAACTCTATCCCAGTCAAATTCAGCATGCCACAGAAACACCACTTGGACACTAACTAGGTGGGCTGATTCCAATGGGATGAAGTTCAATAAAGCCAAGTGCCGGGTCCTGCACTTTGGCCACAACAACCCCATGCAGCGCTACAGGCTGGGGACAGAGTGGCTGGAAAGCAACCAGGCAGAAAGGGACCTGGGGGTACTAATTGACAGGAAGCTCAACATGAGCCAACAGTGTGCCCAGGTGGCCAAGAAGGCCAATGGGATCTTGTCCTGTATCAAAAATAGCGTGGCCAGCAGGAGCAGGGAAGTGATCCTTCCCCTGTACTCTGCGTTGGTGAGGCCACACCTTGAGTATTGTGTTCAGTTCTGGGCCCCTCAGTTCAGAAAGGATATTGAGGTGCTGGAGCGGGTCCAGAGAAGAGCAACAAGGCTGGTGAAGGGACTGGAGCATAAGTCCTATGGGGAGAGGCTGAGGGAGCTGGGGTTGTTTAGCCTGGAGAAGAGGAGGCTCAGAGGTGACCTCATCACCGTCTATAACTACCTGAAGGGAAGTTCTAGCCAGGTGGGGGTTGGTCTCTTCTCTCAGGCACTCAGCAATAGGACAAGGGGGCACGGGCTTAAGCTCCGCCAGGGGAAATTTAAGTTGGATATCAGGAGAAAATTCTTTACAGAGAGAGTAATCAGGCATTGGAATGGGCTGCCCGGAGAGGTGGTGGATTCACCATCCCTGGAGATTTTTAAACGCAGATTGGACATGGCACTGAGTGCCATGATCTAGTAAATGGACTGGATTTGGACCAAGGGTTGGACTTGATGATCTCGGAGGTCTTTTCCAACCCAATCGATTCTATGATTCTATGATTCTATGATTTGTGGCCAAAGATATTTACCCTAAGTTTAACAAGGCTTTTGGCACCATTTCTCGCTATGTTGTTTTAATCAAGTTAAAACTTTGCAGTCTGGAGGGAAGAAAAAGATAGGTTAAAAAAAATGATTGGATGGTGTTGTGGTTTAAGCCCACCTGGAAGCCCTCAAGCCTCAAGGAGCTGGAGATATAAGCACCTCCATCTGAACAACCACAAGCAGCAAAGAAGGGTAACAATAACCTGGGCTGTAGTAAAAGGAACTTAAGTAGTGTATTGATGAAAGTGATTGTCCCACTCTAATTAGCACTCATAGAATCACATCCAGCTTTGGGTCCGTCAATTCAAATATCCTTGGAACCAGATGATCTTTAAGGGCCCTTCCAACGCAAAGTGTTCTATGATTCTATGACGATTCTCTTCACAGTGTTTCATGGTGGAAGGATTATGAACAATGGTTATCTGCTGAAAGAAGAAACTTTTGGAATGAATATAAAGAACAAAAAAAAGCTTTCCACAGGAGGACAGTCAAACAGTAGAATAGGTTTCCCAGAGAGGTTGTGCTGTCTCCGTCTTTGGGGATTTTTAAGACTTAACTGGAAACCCAGTCTGATCTCACAGGTGACCCTGGTTTGAGCTGAAGATTGGACAAGAGACCTCCTGAGGTCCATTCTAGGCTGGATTTTCTATGATCTGATGACAAGAACTGAGGAAACATATATTTTGTAGCCAGTGTGCTTGGAAGCCTCTGTCATCAAGCAAACAGAGGATGACACATACTCATCTCTCTTCTCCTTTGGTATTGAGAAATCTTGCTACCTTAGTTTTTCTCAGATGTTTGCCAGCACATGCCCTGGCATCTCAGTTGAAAGCATAAAGGGAGAAGCACTTTTATAACTTCTCAACCTCAAACAGATTTTAAGGGTACAGAAAGAATAATACTGTTCATATTAATATCATAGCAGTACTCCAAGGACCAAGCAATAGGAGTTAAGGAAGCAAAAGGGTGGATCAGTATAAAATTATTTATTGCATCAGAAGATAGAATGTGAAAGTGTTCAGTTTACAAATGTTCTTTTCATGGGAACAAAATACAAATACTTATATTAGAAGTAAAAGTAGTAAAAGCAACAAAATAATTAAGCAATGGATTATTTAGCAAATGTATATTATTGTTCCTATACCAACTTTTCAAAAAATATGATGATTCCACTTCAAAACATTTAGGTGAAAATTATTATCCTATAATTTTCAAAAAGAAAATGAAGGGAAAGAAGTTCCCTTCCTTACTGCTTTCCTTCCTTCACAAATGCAATTAATGTAAATCGACCAGTCATAACACTGCCAATACAAATATTCTGCCAATGAAAACATAAATATTATTCTTTTAACCGTTGGTTAACCTTTGGCTTCTATCCTCCTTCAATTTCTGTGGAAAAGCTGGGTTTCATAGCAAGTTCAGCAAGTTCAGTACTTCAGAGAAGGAAAAACATTTCTCCAAAGCAGTAGTGATGATATATCTGCCATTAAGTCTTCTTTTCAAAATAGGAGGTGTCAAGGTTAGAGAATTAAGGGGTTTGTGTGTCACATCCCATGTTGGAGTTTCTAAAATTCCCCACAAAAAATGACTGATGTTGGATTGTCCTTGAAGTTCTTATACGAAACCCTAAAGGAGTTCACAGTTAAAACTTAAGAGTGCTGCTGCTGATGTTTCCCTGCAAAATTGTAACATAATTTAGTTCACTTTATAGTTTAGTTATGAAGTATGGATTTTTTTGGCTGGCTCCTCTCAACCTCTCACTGAAGCATTTGGATGCTGAAGAAATGACCATTTTGTTGTGTTGATAGAGGCTGGATTTGGGAGCACTACAGATTCTGTAAGGGTTGGAATTGACTGACACAAAGTGGGCAGTAGTAAGTAACAAAGAGAAACTAGGGTCTCACCACCACAACCTCAGGAAGCAGGTATTTTGGTTGTAAATTTAAGAGGGGTGTGTGGTAAAGTAGATGTCTTGCATCCCTGACTACAGTATTTGATGGCATTAGCATGAGACCTTTGCAGCTACAGGCTGGATTTTGTGGAAAAAAAGAACATGACTGAAGATGACTTTAGCTCTGGAGACATCACCCAGCCTGTCTGTCAGCCACAGGAGAAGTTCTCCACCCGGCTGATTTTGCTAAAGTCTGTATGTTATATATAGGTGCAGAGGATGGTAAAGGTACACATGCAATCTAAATTTAAAATGCATGTCACATGGGAACTTCAGTGGTTTTTGTAGGTTTGCCTGGGATTTTTTTCCTCTCTTTATTCACTTTTCTCTTACTATACAATAAGTTTCTTTATTCTTAATTGTAATGTATGTCTGATTCTCAAATAAATTTCAGTTTAAAAAATCATGATTTCATGATATGATCAGGAAACAGCACAGAAGAGAACAAAAAAAACCAGAAGAAAATATTCCTTCAGAGTACCAGTGAACTATCTTTCACAAGGCTTAAACAGCAGCTCTTTCTTAGAAATGTACCCTTTCTGACTTGCTGGAGCAGAGTCTAGGGTATGCACATCATCCAGGCAGTGACAACAGCCTATGGAGTGTATTTCTCTGTCAGTGAATGAATTGTCTGATTTGTCAAGAAAGAATGTAACCTCAAACCTTCAGGGACTGAAACAACCCTTGCTTTTATCATTCCACATGTGCTTCTTCCACCTCTAGCTTTTTACAAAGTATCATTTTCTTCCACACTTTAAGATAAAATATTTTCCTTTACCTTGAACTGTAAGCCAATCTGTTCTAATCCATCTTCATAAGAAAATACTATGAAAGTTGGGCAAAGAAAAGCATCTGCTGGGTTACCCAGTATGGCCAGTCTAACACAGAAAGGGATTTGTATGCAAACAGCCTACAGCAAGTTGCAGATTTTCCTTGCATAGAACTGGCTGGAGAGGTGAAAAATGGAACCAGGCGAGAGTCAATAGGTAGTGGGTATGACTGGGGTCAAGTACTCAGACTCAGTCACTGATTTCTTCAGTCTAGTTGAGGCCTAAACATCCCTAAAAGTAAAGCATGTAAAGCTCAAGTAAAATGAGCTCTTTATTGATTCCTTCATCATTGGTTCATCGTGAAAGAAACCAGCAGTGTTCAGGCATCTGTACAGCAAGAGTAACTCCAGGTTTTCATCTGTGATACCCAAACTCAAATGTTTTGCCACAAATTACAGAGCTTCATAAGGGGAAAGAACAACTCAAGGACTGTAATTATTTATCCGGGCTGGCAGATGCTGGGTACACAGAATTTCATTAACAGCTGTAGTGGGTATCTTCCCATAATGTGAAAGCACAGTATTTCTTAGGTCTGTTCACAAGAGAAGGTAATTTTCTTCAACCACAACCTATTCTTAGGTGTAACTAGCTTTTGGAGAGCAAGGCTTTTGAGCAAGCAATTATACTCCCTTGCAATACTTTCCAAGATTCATATTCTGTGTTTAAACCACAGAAGTCACACATGACTACACGTGACTGATAAAATTGATGCAGAATAACAGAAAATCTGTTAAAGACTCACATGCGTATCTCCTGCAAATGGTCTCAGAATAGTGCTCACTGAGCATCCTTGCCAAAGGACTTATCGTTTCAGCTTAGTCTTTATGTAGGAACTGGGTGATTAATCTGATTTCTCAGCCCTTAACATTCTCAGATAAACACACAGCCAAGTTAAACAAGAGGAACCTAAAGATAAAAAGCATGTAAATATTTGAAGAGAAAGAAAAGTATCTTGAGTGACTATATACATTCTGTTCCTAAGTATTTGTGAAACTACAAAGCCAGATCTACTTATGTTAATGGAGAACTTTCAAAAGAAAAATTTGCTGTTTATTGCTTTATTTAGTTTGAATGCCTTTGTAATCAGTCTGTGTTTTTGTTTTTCCCTCATCTAATATTATATTCAGTCAGCCTTTAAATTTGTGCTATGCTTTCCAGGAACTGGATTCCCACTGATTTTGGGGAACTTTGGTATCATCAGTTCCACACAAGCTTCACATCATAAACAGTCACTTCTAAAGAAACTGGGAAACCTTGGAGTTCAACATGATTCTGCTGTTGGCTCTCTTAACAGTTGACTAGAACAGCATAAGCATGGAGTCAAGAACAGTTATGCTTACATCCATTTTGCATACAAGGATGCATGATGGCACCTCATAAAGCTAAGCTAACAGAGTGAAATCTACATTTGCCTGGTGCTATTGGAAAGTGATTGCCATTGTTTTCATAGAAAAGAATAAATAGTGTGACAAAATATCACTCGTCCAAGGTTTCTATTCACAGTAACAGGCAAAACAAGCCTGAAAATGGAGAAAAGAAAGAATTAAAAATTTTGTGGTCAGATTTCTTCCAAATAGCTCAATACCCTGCTCAAATCTGAAAGGATGATCAATAAAGGAAAATGGAGCTAAGAATGTCTCTCTGCCTTGTTTGGTCTCTGCAACAAACTGCACAAATGGGGATCAGGGTGGTCTCCAGTGATGCCAATAGAAATTCTCACTGGAGCAAGAAATACCCAGAAGAAAAATCTGGCAGTTCCAATTGCTTTCCTTCCCGTCTCTCACTCAAAGCTTTTCACAGCTAATTTTTCTCCAATTAAACTCACACTGTGTTATGTTCTTTAGTTGCTTTCAACATATTTGCAGCTCCCTCATGAATTTTGAAAGGTTGCTTTATTAATTTGTAACTTTTCCTTCTGTCACAAAGTAGACAAAGTGGTAGAATTATCTGGACGTGAGGGAACTCATTGATTTTGTCATATGGTGGGCCTGTAACTAACTTAAATCCTAACTCCTTTTGGCTGCTAATGCTTACCAAAACAGGACGCAGAACCATCTTGGATATAAGAAACATAGAATCATAGAATCATTTAGGCTGGAAAGGAGCTTTAAGATACGTGCTAGTCGCTCACTGGTCCAGAGGTGTGGGTTTTTTTCTTTTTACAACCTGTGTGTTGATATATGAAGTTTCTTAGACTATATATTGATTTTGGTCTACTGAAATAAACTTGAACTTTTGAGATTATAAACAAAATATGTTTATCATCTCAATTTACCTAGTGTTAGAATGAATACTGGGAGAATGATCTGCTACTATTTCTATTCCCTTTGAGTTAGTGTATTTTGTAGAAGCTATTTTAGGACAAGGGGGCACGGGCTTAAGCTCTGCCAGGGGAAATTCTTTACAGAGAGAGTAATCAGGCATTGGAATGGGCTGCCCAGAGAGGTGGTGGATTCACCATCCCTGGAGATTTTTAAACGCAGATTGGACGTGGCACTGAGTGCCATGATCTAGTAAATGGACTGGATTTGGACCAAGGGTTGGACTCGATGATCTCAGAGGTCTTTTCCAACCCAATCGATTCTATGATTCTATGATTCTATGATTCTATTAGTGCAGACAGTAAACTTGGTGTCAGAGGTATTTGAAGAGTGCTTTGGGAATAATAGTATTGAAATTACAGAGACTACTCAAGTATGTGTGCACTCATATTCATCTTTTTGCTTATTGGTGTCCCCAGATCTTTTCTGCAAAGCTACCCTCTAAACCATGAAACAGCCTGTACTGTTGCACAGGGTTATTGTGTCCTAAGTGCAGGATTTTGCATATAAATATCAGTCTTATTTTTTGTTTGCTATGTATTGAAATACAGCTGGGTGGGCAAAACCAGGCATCCAATATAACAGAAATAAGTTCATAGTGTATTCTCTCTGCAGATACTTACAGGGATTTTGGAATTGGTTTTCCCTGCAAAAATGTTTTAAATTGTGGTGGTTCTAACACTTGCCCAGAATGGGAACTAGAAGTATTATACCAGCATCACAGTTCCAAAGTTTGGAGCTATTTTACACACTCATCCCGCAGCCCAACAACCGATTCGCTTTTCTTTACCACTGGAAAGTCTAACAATGCTATTCATGCATAGCTGGTTCCTTAGAACTTCATTCTAGTTTCAGTTGCTGTTGCCTTTTAAAAGCAATTAATCAGAATCTCTGCAGTTACACATAATTCTTGACTTATTTAATAGTTTTCTCTGTGTTGATTCATTTTACTGAGGAGTAATGAATCACAGTGAGCTTCAGCTTGTGTTGATGTGGCAAATGAGAAATTTAAAATATTAAAACCCGCAATGTCATTGTTTGTATAATGTTAATTAATCCTTTTAACATTCAGTCTTCACTTTTATGTTTTCCTTTTGTTTCCTTCCTCCTCATATTTGAACTTAAACAATAGAATAGTTATAATAAGATCCCCAAACATTGTATTCTATTCTTGGTAAGAGGAATGTAAACTCTGGATTTTATGATGAAAGCATCTGTGCTGTGAATTTGTTTTGCTATGGAGACCTGATCTGACACAGGTTGCCCTGATGATATACAAGCTGGTGGGCTCTGGTGCTCTGATCCCAAGTGTCCTGTTTTCATCTGAGATAAAGTTCTTCTTAGTAGCTGGTACAGTGCTTTGTTTTGGATTTAGTAAGAGAATAATGTTGATAACACAGTGATGTTTTGGTTGTTGCTAAGTAGTGCTTATCCTAAGTCAAGAACTTTTCAGTGTCTCATGGTCTGCCAGTGAGCAGGTGCACAAGAGGCTGGGAGGGAATATGGCCAGGAGAGCTGACCCCAACTATGCCCAGTATATAAACTGGGGGAAGCTGGCTGGGAGGGGCCAATCACTGCTTGGGGATTGGATGGGCATTGATGAGTGGGGGGTGAGCAACTGTATTGTGCATCACTTGTTTCGCTTGGCTTTTATTCCTCTCTTTCTTTTTCTTTATTATTATTGTTGTTGTTGTTTTATATTTTACTTTAGTACAGTTATTCAACTGTTCTTATTTCAAGCCATGTTTTTTACCTTTTTCTAATTCTCTTCCCCATCCCGCTGCGAGGGATGGGTTGGTGAGCGAGCAGCTACCTGGGACTTGTTTGCCAGGTGGGGCTAAACCATGACACCGAGCTCATTAGTTCCTGTAATGGCACAACTGCAGATAGAACTGAGAAGAAGCTGACCAGTGGTTTGTGTACAGAAAGAATCATGTTTATAATGATGGTCTGCTCCAGTTGGCACAAGGTTTAGATGGGATGGACATGAGAAGATTCATAGTAATTGGCACAGGAATCAGGGCTTCTGGCCTGAGGCGGAAAACAGACAGTATGACTACACCCAAAGGAGTCCAGAACACAGTCACTAGCTTTTAGAAAGCAAAATGTGCTGATCCAGTCGGTAATGTTAAAGCATTTAAATTGCAATTCAGTGTTATTTGTCTTAATGAAGTGGTCCTCACAGAGTAAGTGCTGAAATCCACAAATTCCCAGCCTTTGGGGGAAGATACAGAAAAGAACATGCAGTGGTGTCTCTAGAGGGAGAAGCAATCTAACAAATTTAGGAATCTACTTAATGAGACCGGGACTTGAATCTGTCTTTAGTGCCAAGCAAATATACTTTTCATGACCAAGAGAATTTTGAAATGTAAATTTGAAGTTAAACTAAATAGAAGAGCTTGGGTTTCTATTAAATGTCTGTGAAAATATGTAAAATATGAAAAGTAAAATGTTGCAGAGAAAGAAAAAGCAACTGAGCTGAATTTTTGTCAAACTGGAACACAATCATTGGGAACTGCGTGTGATAAAGCAGCAGACCTCAGAGCTAACCTTTCCTACCAGTGTGGCTATAATGGCAGTACAGCAAAGAATCTGACCATGACTTTAAAGAAGTATTAATAAGAAACTTTATGATAAACATTTTCACCTGGTTCCTCCCCCCAAAAAGATCTTTAACATTCCTGTTAGAGAATGCTATCAGGAATAGTTCTTTGTGCTTCAGCATAACTCACTTGAACTTAAATCAGAAAGGAAATAACTTTTCCAGCTTTCATTTCTAGATGACAAATGGCATCCTTTTTTTATGTAATATATACTAAACCACCTATTGATGTCAGAATGAGAATTTAATTTAGACCTCAGATTTTGTTAGACTGCTTTGTAAGTGTATAAATGAGTACCGTATTATAAGTGGACATTTTTTATATCTTTGCATATTTCCTAATACAATGAAAAAAATACTTAAATTTTGGTACAGTAAAGAACTGACTTGACTTTTTCTGATGGAATATGGAAGTATTATTTCTCTAAAGACCATATACAATATATAGTATTACTTGTGTCATTTCTTCATCATTTCCACTGAGAGATATGTATTATAGCAAAACTAAAGATCAGATTTAATCAGCAGTAAAAGTGAAATTCTGCTTTATATATATGTTTGAATATCACTATAATCAGGCTCTGCTATTATTTATACCAGATTATTTTTGCTGGCACTGTGAATAATTTCTGTTTTTCACCAGTCTCAGGGAAGAGCCAATTCCCAGCATGACAACTAAGAGAATGAATACCAAAACATTTTCAGATGGGCAGACTCTATAAAGAAGCTAAAGATGTGATAGCAGGAATAATCATTATAGCAAAATCCCTTGCATAATTACAAACTGGTGGAAGCTACTGGAAACCATTGTAATGTGAAAATATAAACTTGCTGATTGCTAATTATATGGAGACATTGTCAAAGTTAAACAACATAATACTGACAGTACAAAAGATACTCAAGAATAGTAAGGGAATACCTCAGAATGTTATATCTCCAATTAAGGAAGAAAAATTATACTACCATGAAAATATTTTTGCATAGCAATGCAGAACTGGCAAATAATGTCACAGAGTATTTCTATTTCTGCTAGTCACAAAATATTTGTGTAAAATATTTTTTAAAAAAATTTTTAGCTCATAGTTCAGCAGAGGACTTATATGTCCACTTAGCTTTAATATGTGATCATCTTAGATGTGATGCCATCCATTTATACAGGAATTGTCTTATGCTTGGAACTATATTTTTTCCACTCAGTTCTACTGTTTCTTTTTAATAGAAAGGTTTATAGTAGTTATAGTAGAAATGTCAGTTGACCAAAAAATTTTGCCATGAAGACATTTTTTTTTTCTTTTTTTTCTGTAGAGAAGGGCTTTTCAGTGGATAAATCAAAAGTTCAAGTGTAATAAGAATTCAGGATCAGTAATAAAATATAATAATCACCAATAAACTTACTTGACCTGTAGAACTGGTTTTTACCTGTGAATAATGTTTCTGAGACAGCCTATACAGCCAGCATTTACACTGTGAGTCCCAGGAAGTTCCTGTATGCACTCAAATACTAACTTATTACACATGAAGATAAACAGTAGGTTCACAACATATTCCCCTCATTTTCTGTGGAGGAAATAGGTCCACAAAGACAAAAGGGAGATGCAGTGTGCAGTGACCGGCTCCCCTTCTCTGTGTGGCTGAAGAACAAGGCTGTAGGGTTCACCATTGAGTACATTTTTCTTCAAGGTGCATCAGCTGTTCCCCATTCAAAAACTTCTTTCATTATTTAGCTAATGTAGTAAATGTTGATATCACTACTGAACATATTTCACAGCATATGATGACAATCTCTTGACCACAAAAATGAAGGAAGTAGTCAAATTTGTGAAAATTAATTTGGACATTTTTAATAGCATCATACAATTCCTTGATAAATGAAACAGAAAAGCATAATTTAAAAGAGGTGTCAGCAAGAGATTTAGGGTAGTTTTCCAGTTGTCCAGAGAATACTTTGTAGTGTGTCATAGCATATCTTATATGGCCAATGAAACTCAGAACCAGAAAGAAAAGTGAAGAGCCAGATATTTTTGTTGCTTCATGACATTGTTAACTAACCTTGCCAGTATGTTGTTACATAAAAACTAACAGCATGAAACTGGATATTTGGACCTCTCAGAAATGCATTATATCATCTGTAGGCACCATGTTTTGTTTTCTGTTATAGACCTTTTCCTGCGGTACTAGAACTGCTTCCCTGTGCATGCAGCTCCTAAAATGCTGACATAGTATTTTATATGTTTGCTCCATACCATTAATTGCTTCTTATATATTTTATGTAAAGTAAGTAATTTAAAGTACATTACCAGTGGTGCTCCCCCTGACTCTAGGCATATTGAATGTATACTCTATATAAATTTTCTCCTATAGTCAGAGGATCCAACCAGTGTGTCTTGTCACAGTCATATTTAATTTCTTTTAAAATTATGATTTAAAAAATTGACTCTTTGATGTCTGGGATTTGAAAGTTTTCTGCATTTACTGAAAAACTTCTTATACCTCAGAACACAATCATTGTCTTTAACACATTGTACCTTAGCAACACAGTCCCAACACTGGTATTAGGAGACAAGGAACATTTTTTTAAGCCTGCACAAAAGTGCTTTCTCTATTAACACTGGCAGTTTTGCATATTAATCTGTTTAAAGATTAGAACTAAGCAACCCAGTACCCACTCCTCTGTAGAGGACTCTCCAGATGGTTCAGTCAGCAAGCATCTCCTCATAGCATGAGGTACCTCTGCATCATTTCTACTCTGCCCAGATCCAGGACAGCCCAGTACTTGGTGGACATTGGAAAAAACCCTCCTTTCACTTCGTTTTCTTGACATTACAGCATGAGAAATCAGTTCTCTTTTAGCCATGCTTGGTAAGGAGTAGGTTACCTATATCTATCACCAGTCTTTGCTAGCCACTGAAAGCTGTTCCTTCACATGGGTCCCAAACACTGTGAGGGTGGCCCAAAGGTGTTGAGAAAGGGGGCACAGGCGAGACTTAAGAACTGGTTACTTTTAGGTGAGAGGATACATAAAAGGAAGGTATTATGAAGAAGAGGAAACAAACATGGACCTGGCACACTCTGGGGCAAAAAGAGGAAAATATTTTACTGAGGAATTAGTCCACAAGTCTCACTTTTTCACTAGTCAAACAACACACTAATCTGTGTGTACTCAAGCAAATTGAGTAGAAAAATTTTGTAGGGACACCTCCGTTAAAAAATAACTTTGAAACCATCTGCTCTGACTGCATTTAGTGTTATTCCAGACATTTTTACCTAGAAACCAACACCCTGAAACCTTGAGAATGCATTTTTCCTAATGGAATAGTACACTCTGTTACTCTTCTGTAAGGCTATTTTTAAGATTCTTATGGTATGAGTAAATTTTCTTGTCTTTCACAACAGTCAGAGACAGTTGGGTAAATATGTCCCTGCTAAAGACACTAGCATGACACAGGTTTGAATTTGGCTCAGGTTATCAATTCTGACAAGTTCCAGACATATATAGAAAGATGGATGCTGGCTCTCTTTTCATTCCAGACTAAATAGAATTTTCTAACAGTAGTAATCCCAGTGATTTTAGAAACTGTTTGAGAAGTTACCTATTATTCATCCCCAAAGGAACTTGGTTCCTGTGGTTATAAGTATTATCAAAATAATATAAAATCCCAAACTAGGTGCATTTGATTAGAGTTCAAATCTGAAATTATTTGGTGTAAATAAACAATTTTGTTATAAGAGAGAAAAAGTTTCTGCATAGCTTTACTAAGTCTTCAGCTAATGATATAATTAATCCAGTGTATGCATGTAATACACATATATGTGTAAGTGTATTGTGTTTGCGTGGCAGGATTTTGTTAGTGAGGGTAGCTATGGGGGTGACTTCTGTAAGAAGCTCCCTTCCCTCATGTTTGATGCCAGCTGGCTCCAAGACCTGACGCTGGCCAAGGCCAAGCCCATCAGTTGTTGTGGTAGCACCTTGAGATAGCAGATTTAAGAAGGGGAAATTTACTGCACAGGAACAACTTCAGACAGGGAACAGAGGAGTGAGAATATGCAAGCAAAACAACTCTGCACCAAGGTCAGTGGAGAAAGAGGGGAAGGAGGTGCTCTGAGCACCAGAGCAGAGATTCCCCTGCAGGTGGTGAAGAAGACCATCTTGTGGCAGACTGTCCCCATGCAGCCCATGGAGGTCCATGGTGGAGCAAATACTCACCTCCAGTCCCTAAGGGACTCCACACTGGAGCAGGTGGATGACCAAAGGAGGCTGTGACCCCATGGGAAGTCTGCAGGCTCCTGGCAGGACCTGTGAAGAGAGGAGCCCACACTGGAGAAATTTTTCTAATAGAATGTGTGACCCCATGGGGGATCCATGCTGAAGCAGTCTGTTCCTGAAGGGCTGCACCCTGTGGAAAGGGACCCACACAGGAGCAGCTCATGAAAAACTGGAGCCAGAGGGAAGGACTCATGTCGTAGTCATTCATGGGGCACTGTCTGCCATGGAAGGGACCCCACAATGGAGCAGGGGAAGAGTGTGAGGATTCCTTCCCTTGAGGAGGAAGGAGCAGAAGGGACAATGTGTGATGAACTGACCTCAACCCCCATTCCCCATCCCTCTGCACCAGTGTAGAGGTGGAGATAAAGAATTCTGGAGTGAAGTTAAGCCTGGGAAGAAGGGAGTGGTAGGAGGAAGCTATTTTTAAGATTTGCTTTTATTTCTGTTTATCCTACTCTGCTTTGATGAGTAATAAACTAATTTCCCAAAGTTGAGTCTGTTTTGTCTGTGATGGTAACTGGTGAGTGATCTCTCTCTGTCCTTATCTTGACCCACTAGCCTTTCCTTATATCTTTTCTCCTTCCCCTACCCAGCTGAGGAGTGGAGTAATAGTGCAGTGTTGGTGGGCACCTGGCATCCAGCAGGGTCAACTCACCACAGTAACAGAAGAAAAATGCTTATTTTCTTTCTTTTCTCTTTTTGTGTTGTTGGGGGTTTTTTGTTTGTTTTTTCCCACTTATTTGTTTGTTTTATGCAATTGGTTTGTTTTTTTGTTGTTTTATTGTTTGTTGTGGAGGCTTGTGTTTGTTTCTATTTTATGCGTTTTGTGTCAACTCTAGGATAGGGTTACTCTGTGTCACATTAGGGAAACGGGAACTAGTGATCAGAGAAAGGTATGACATAAAACCTTGAATATACTTAAAGCTCCTGTAAAAAGCTATCTGAAAACTATTAAATATGAGTTTGAGGTTTTTTGATGAAATTAAATTTTAAGGATCAGACAGAGCATAAAATATTGCACAGGACAGGAGTATATCCTGGCAAGGGTTAGTGAAACAGTGGGGAATGCTAATGCTTAGTTCCTATCGTGAAAGACTTTTGTCATGTATTTTTAAGAGTTTTGTCAGTATTAAAGCATGTAAGCCTGATTTTTAGAGAGTTAGCAGGGAACATACTGAGAAGAGTTTGTTCATGGCTGTGGAATTCAGTTTCACTGCTTACAGATTTCAGTTGTGCTGTTCGTTTCATATTGACTTCCACCTCATGTTCTGTGAATTCTCCAGAAATGTTGCTGGTTAAATAATGGAAATACTTGTGTTGCAGTCTTTTGGCTCCTTGTATGGGGAAGTCAAGCTTTACTGTGAAAAGTAAATGCTGATAGCTTTGTACTATACTTTTTGTGTTGAAGGAAAGGCAGGCTGACCTGGCCCTGTCTTACTGGTATTGTCAGTATGGGTGAGCTTGCATAGGCTATGGATTTTTTTTCTTTTTAAATCTCTATCTAAAAATTACTTAACTGACATAGCATGCAAAGAACTTTACAGAGGTAACAAAAAACTAATTGTCTTCCTTTCTTCTCTCTGTAGTTTGTTGCTCAGCCCAACTGCCAGCAGCTGCTCGCATCCCGCTGGTACGACGAGTTCCCCGGATGGCGGAGGCGACACTGGGCTGTGAAGATGTTGACATGTGTTGTGATAGGACTCCTTTTTCCAATCTTCTCTGTGTGCTACCTGATAGCTCCTAAAAGCCCGTTAGGGCTGTTCATCAGAAAGCCATTTATCAAATTTATCTGCCATACTGCATCCTACTTGACTTTTCTGTTCCTGCTGTTGCTTGCCTCTCAGCACATCGACAGGTCAGACCTGAGCATGCAGGGACCGCCACCAACCATCGTCGAGTGGATGATATTACCGTGGGTCCTGGGTAAATGTATTACTAAAGAAAATACAGTGAAAAGTGTTTTGACCCCCGCAGTTTTGCCATGCATTCCTGAAGCAGAATACAGTAGAGTTCTGTCATGAATTATTGACCTACCAAAGCAGGAAAATGGTCCGTCTCCTCCAACACCTAGCAAGAGTAGTTGACAACATAGACAAACACCAGAGTTTAAAAATTCAAAGTTTCACCATCTGATATATTACAGTGAGGGGGAAAAAAAGTATATCAGGGGTTCCTTCCTGTGATTAAGCAGAGCCTGAAACATACATATTGTTATTCTTTTTAAGATCTATTTTCTTCAAGCCAGAAATTGTTCTGATTCTTGTAAGTGTCCATTTTTTTAATTTGTTAGTCTACTGTAAAAAAAGGATCCCTTTGCCACAATAATTATTTTTCATGTATTGGAATGAGGCATAATGTAATTTCTGAAGTGTTATTATTAACCTTAGTTACCTACAGTATGCTTCCTTCTAATATGACAGACACATGTATTGAAAATATGATGACCAGCATTTTCAAGTGAGTATTTTCATTAAAATATGCATGCAGAGTAATTTTTCTGTGCAAGAACAGTGATGAGAACTTGTCATGCAACTTAAAAGCAAATGTTCTACATCAGAAGGAATAAGAAAATTCCCTAGCACTTTTAAAATGGAAGAAAATATTACCACTCTATCCTGATAGTTTAAAATAAAAATTTCAGTCTGGGATTATTGGAAGCCTACTTTGTGTGGGCCATGTCATCCTTAAATGTCTTCCTGTGTGATTCTTCCTTCCTGTCTTCCTGTGATCTTAGAAGTATCCTAGGTCCTCCCTACCTTTGCCTGTCTACCTCTCAGTGTGCAGTGGTCTCTTCCCTGTTTCTTATTTTAGGAATCAACATAACTTGGACCAGATGAGGCCAAATACACTTGTCTTGTCTGAAATTAATTTATAGAAGGAGGGATTTAGTAGTCTTAACTGCAAAAATTTAAGTTTCATATATTGATTAAAATCATCGTCACATAGACAGGTTCATGCACAAACTTTTCTGAAATTTTGGAGGGATTTTGATACTGTTACTTCTCCCAGAGCTTCCCATTAAGATAGTGTCTCTTCTCTTTTTCCCAAACACCTGGGTTCTTTTAGAATAATGAAACTAACAAGGCTTTTGGTATCATTGATCCTATATAATTTACAGTACAGTGTTGAATTCATAATACACTGATTGGCAGTGCCTGATGTTCTAGACAGCAATAATTTAGTGGCTTTTCCTCTACCTTGGTAGAGTACTGTGGGAAGCAGGAGGTCTACATTTCTCTTTCACGTAGGAGAACAAGTATGCATGACTGAAAACCCTGTGTACACGTACTTGTAGTGTGCCTGTCAGAAGGACCTGCCATCCACACGTGAGCTGCTTTCTGAGATTTCCCCCATGGTAGCACAGCTGTTCTCACCACCAGCCCTCACTGTAAACTGTGTTGTCCTTTGCTGGGTAAATATTTCTAGTACATTAAAAAACCCCAATATCTAGCATTATTGCAAAAGAATTATTCAATCCAGCAGGCTGTCTGGACTGACACTTCCTACAGATAAGTCAGACTGACTTCAGCAGGTGAGTTTCACATTTAAATACTTTAAAAAAATTTCCACCAATTAATTTCCTCAGTTTTGTACTATCAAGAAATGAGAAACCAATATAAAAATCATTAACTTGATATGTTGCTTCCTTAGAAATAAATGCTGCACTGATGAGGAGGAGCCAGGGGCTCTTCTGTGCTGTGCCATGCCTAGAGGAGATATTAGTAGCTTTTCTGTCTGGTCTTCCAAAGTAGCAGGTGGTCAGTATCTGCTTTTACAGCATCCCAAGGTTAAAGGATAATAAGAACAAATGCATGGCTGACACATAGACCTTGACATGCCAAAGTGAATGGTTTCATTAATCTGTCTTTTAACAGAGACCAGAGAAAAAGGCACCATTTGAGAAGGGCAAGAGCTAGCTTCTGGTAAAGGCAATTCTAAAATTTTGGCGATTAGCTCCTCTCCAGAAAACATGAAGTGGGAAAAGGAAGAATCTCCATCGCCCTCAACCTCTAACAGCATTGTTTACTTAGGAAGAGGTTTGAGTAACCCACATCCCAAAGCACTTGGTTGAAGAAGCCATTAACCCTGAGAATTACGACTGTCAAGATGCATATCATTTCTAAAAGGAGCTTTAATATTTGCAGTATAGACACATATGACCAGATTACACTAGTACTACCTGTTTTGAACAAACCTGTCATCTGCAAGCAGTACAGGTCAAGTCACGGGAAACTCTTGCATAAACAAAACCTCACGAGCATGGGTAAAGATCCGTAGTCAGATACCATGTGGTTAAATAGTTTGTGGTTAATCTGGACTGTGGTGTTCAGAGAAACTGCCCCTTCCACAATCTCTTGCATCTAAACTGATGTGTTTTACACACTGATCTCTAGTGTTTCCTAACTAGTGGTTCCCTGTTGTTCCAGTTTCACATTTTCTATGTTCAGCTGTCAGAATTTGTTTGCTGTAGTGCCTTAGCCCACCTAAATAATAAGGCCTCAGATTCACCCATTGTAATCTCAGGCAATTCATTAGGCACCTAAATTCCCCCTGTCGTTGAAGGAGACAGACACACATCTCCACAGGACATTTCAGTTTACAGCATGTGGTAAATGTGTCTATTTTAGCTTTTTTTGTTTGTATAGGTCTATTTCTTTTTTTTGGTTGTTGGGGATTTTATTTCAGTTGGTTGGTTTTGGAGGTTGTTGTTGTTTTTAAAGGAGTGATTCTCAGCCAAAACCTGCTCTTTTCCTGTTCACATAATATAGGCTGTAATCTAACCATCTTTTAATAAGCTTAATACTTTCCTTAAGTCCTTATCAATAAGCTAAGGTTAGTTTACAGGCTATTTTCAAACCATACAGTTAAGCAGTATCCTTAAAAAAAGTCTCCCAGTTACACAAGGGAGACTAAATATGACGTACATAGAGATATTTTGCCATTTTCTGGATGTAGACAAAAAATTTTGTCATTTGAGTCAAAACTTATGTGGCTCTAGGGTGATAGTTTTTGAAACTGGAAACATGACCAAGTAAATACTTTCCACAAATCAAAGGTTATCCTGGAGCAGCAACTGCATGTCAAAACTGTTAACATTTTGAACAATAGAATTCTTTGCTTTTCTCTGAATTCAAATAGCTCTGCATGTAGTTTGCATTTTAATAGTTATCTCTCTTAAAATGAAGAGAGGAAGAGGAGCTCTATGTTTCAGCCTTCTTTTCAACATGAATTTCAGCATACAAATATTTAATAGAATTTAAGAAGTTTCAACGCTGTCCATAACAATCTGAGCTCTCCAGAGATCAAATAGTATTACTATGTAATAGAAGGCTGACTGTGCATAGTGAGCACATGTTAAAAGTGTCGCTAAAGTAGTAGGCTCGCAAGAAATGTCTGTATTTGTTGCATTTCCATGGAGACTATGGACTTTTTAAAAAGTCTCTTAAGGAAACTTCTGCATTAATTTTGTCTTTTACATGATTAGATGATTACACAAGTGGTGCTCCAGTGTGTGGTGATTATCTGTGCAACAATAAGTCAGTATAACAAGACTGTTATAACTTTAAGAAGTAGTTGAGGAAAAATCTCTCAGTAAGAAGAGTCAGAATCTCCCATCCTTGCATCTAAACAAAGCCTTGGCTCATAAGGAAAATTAATTCTGTTCTTCTTATTAGCTGTTGGTTGAGATCTCCCAAGCATGAAAGATGCTTCACACTACAGAAACATAGGCCTATGTGCTATACTTGAGAATCCATCACCACTGAAAAAAAAGGACAGGAAAATCAAGAATACCATCCTGGGAGAAAGCAAGGAAGAACAATATTTCCCATCACCAAATTCCCCATCCAATTGCTGAGTAGCCTCTGACCATGATAGCAGTGATGCAGAGGGGAAATGAAATAAGACCCAGCTTCACCCTCTGTATGCCTTAACTGCAGCTCACATAAGGATCATATTGATTCCTGTAGACTTTTCATACCTTGTTCTTCTGCCCTAAACCATGGCCTCAAACCTAGCAGTACTAAACGTCCTTGCAGTGAGCATTTGGTTCACCAGAGAATGATACAAAATTCAGAGGAGAAAGCCATCAATCTGACAAACTTAGTGTTCAGTAGTTGTGTTTAAAAAGTTCCCTTCCAGCTGATCAGGGTGGCTGCAGCAAAGAGAACATTTTCTAGGCAAATTTGTTTGGTGAGTTTTTTGCTCTTTTATGGGCATACTTAAATGTTCATTGTATTTACATTGTTAGAAGACTGCTTGGAGCAGGAATGCAGCCTTATTGGGTCTCTTGAACAATGCATTCCCCATCCTTTCTGTCAGAATGGTTTATGCTATTGGAGTATGTGAATCTATAGAGAATGTGGATGTTTGGGAACTGTGCAAACTGCAGACATTTGTGGTTAGCAAACTGCTGGTGGGATATATGAGTGTACATTCTTGTTAGTACTTAGCACAATGTACATGCAGACCTATGGCACAGCAAGACACTTCAGAATAATTGATCATAAGGGTGCCAAGTACCTTCTGCATCATCTTCTAAATTTGGTCAAGAAAGTGTTGTGTAAAAAATTAAATAGTATCAGTTGACACGTGCCAGGGAACAGATGTAGAGGATAATATGTATAGATTTATTTTATTTGGCTGTTGGTGATGTTGGCTGATATGTGGCTTTTTGTACTTTATGATTTGATCTAGAATGGTCTTGCCATTTCCAAAATGGAGGGAAAAGGAAAAATGATTTGTTTTGATGATGAAAAAAAAGCCAGAACACTTTTTCTTTGGGAAGCACTTTCAGTGGTGCCATGATCTCCAGTTAAATATGGGTAGCCATGTGCATTTTTTGGTATTCTAGTGAAAATCAGTCCTAAATTTAAAAAATATTTATAAATATATGAGTATAACTTTCCTGGAAAGAGAGATCGGACATAAATGGTGCCTCTGGCCTCTTTGATGCCTCTTTGCCTGTCCGGATGCAGGACCCAGACACTGTGCATGGTTATTCCCCTCACAAACAGCCATTTCTGCAGGGAAAAGCAGAAGGCTTGTGTTTGATTTTGTACATGTTCTCTTGAAATAGCTGTACTCTGTTAACAAAATATCCCACAGAGATTGGGAGCCCCTGAATTATGCCAGGATGCCTCTCCACTCCTCTGTTACATTCATATACCTTCAGCAGAGATCAGTTCATCAGTCCAGGTGTAAAGCAGAAGACCTATTTCAAGCCTCATCAATTCTCACTGAATTCCCTGGAATTACTTTCTTTGTCTTCAGAGAGCTTTAGATCACTGGCAGCTTGTCTTACTCCTTGTAACTGTGAAAAACTCTATACCACATAGTAGGGCAAAGTTAATTTTGTCAGTTAAATGATTTCACAGCCCAGTAAAAATATGTTCTCCAAGAAACATACTGAAAGGTTGTTGTTGATCTTGGCATGCAGAGATTGACCTTGAGGAACCCCTTGCTTCCCATCACTTAATGGTAAGGAACAAAAATAGCACAGAGCAACCAACCTTTTGTGGGAAAGGTAAGGCCAAAATTAGCTAGGGATCCACAAATCTTTTGGAAACCAAAAATAGTTCAGGATACTGGCTTTCATATCTTTCTCTGGTAAATTTTGATGTTATTATTCACAGACTTTAACCATAATTATAATTATAAACAACAAAAGGCAGTGTTGCAGAGATGGCATAAATTTTTGTGAAATGCCACAGTTGCTGGAAAATTGTTTTTTTCATTTTCTCAGGTTTCAGTACAAGATAAGAATTTAGACAGGGTGTATCTAAATATTTTTGTCTTAGAACTTAAACCACCTTTAAATGGATTTCATTGGGAAGTTATTTGTCATTTGTATCTTTTCCCTGAAACTGAAATGTGTTCCTTAAGAGTAAAACTACAGGTCTGGGTAGCTATAATGCTGTAATGGATCAAACAGGATAAATCCAAAATATTTTCCATCTGAAAGTTATCTACCAGCACAAAAAGATATTGTGTCTAACCCAAGGCTTTATCCAAAGAGACAGAGAACTTTTGTGAAAGTGTTGAGCTGCTGCCCATGCTCAAAGTTGCAAGGTTTGCCAACAGATCCTTAATTTATGAGAAGAAAAGCAGGTCCATATTTTTGAAAAGACATTTCAGTGTCTATTATCCAAACATTTCAAGACTGGAAATACATCTTCAAACCCAAAATCTCTAGATAAATATCTGAAATAAAAGCTAGTCTTATCAGTGTATATGTATTGGCGTATCTACACATTAATCATATGTAGTATGTGATACCTACTACTCAATTCCTAAGAATTTTTTTAAAGTGTTATAATTATAATTAAAGATGTTATTTTTCTAAGAGCATTCTTATTTAAGTGCCCTCTGTTCTTCAGTAAGAAGGATTTTAATTTCTATACATTTTGTTACTTTGAATAAAATTTACTTTTACAATATGTAGTGCTTTTTTTAGAAGAAAGAACTTTTTTCATTAATGTTTCAAAATGTTTACTGCAAAAAAAAATACTTAGCAAATACTTAGCACACAGATTTCATTTTTTTCTGGTATATTTTAGTTCCTTTCTTTAGGCAAACTGAACTTCAGTCAAATGGTTACATTGATCAGTTTGCATGTATCACAGTGCTTTACAAAACCTCTCCATGGTGTCTGTCATTCCCAAGGCCTCATGTGGTCTATGGGGTTCCTGCCCTGAATTTATTTCTGTTTCATCCCATTAAAACCATGGGGCATTTAATGAAATTTGTTTCTGTCATCTCAGTCTGTTTCAAAATATTCATGCTGTTATTTCTCTTTTACTGCTACAATATCTAGTTATAAACAAGGCAGCAAGTGTTTGAAAGTCTCACCCTCAACTTTTCAATTTAGGTCCTTGATTAATGAGGTGGAAGAGCTGCATAATGTCGATAATTTCCTCGCAAGTGGCAGTAAATGATAACAGCATGGAATGGATAGGTGAGGGTCTAAGAGGCAGGTGTGACATCTAGCTGGTGTGCTGAGATAGGAAAGACACAGTTGGAGCAAAGAGACAGATTATATCAAAAAGTATCCAGCTAAAATAGTGAAATCTACTCTGAGTGGGATTATTTCAGCTAAATAGAGGCACCTGGAGGTTAGACATCTCTTTTAATTCAGCCTGATCCTCATAGCTCCCTTTTCAGTCAGTGGGAAGATTGACCCACCTGCAGATGACAGGATTCTTGCCTTGGAGATGCTTGTTTCCTCCCAGAGAGGTAAAGGGGGCTTTGGGCAATGAATTGTCCCCAACCTGACTGTCTAAAATACTATTACTTTTAGATCTATCCCTTGTATTTGGCTGGTTCCTCCTTCTTTTACCCCAGTACCTGTGTGCAAGCTGGTTATGTCCCCTCTGTTTTGTTGAGACATCACCTTTCTTGTTGCTGAATACATAGCTCTGACATGAGCTCTAACAGCATGTAATAACGTTGCTGCTTTGACACATTAATAAGCAGGCAGTGCCTGGACTCTAGATGTCTTTCCTACCTGTAACAGTGCCTCTGTTAGACAGTCTTGCCACTGCAAGTCTTCTCTTATGTCAGGTCATGTTTTGGAATTGCCCTAAAGTCTCCTTGCAGAATAAAGTCAGGTACGATCCAACTATCCATAAATCTAAGTAGAAAATGAAAGTGTGCAAGGTCAGAGATAATGCTGCTCTGATCTCTGGATTTATTTTTCTTTTTTAAAAAAAATACATAGATTTTCCTAGTTTTTTCCTGATTCTCCCAATTAATATAACAGAACAAAACTGGTGTATTGTGTCACTGGGTGAAGATAAGAGTTGACTGACTTCTTCCCCCCAGACCCTTCCTTTTTGCAAAAAGATACAGTTATGATCTACAAGATTTCAAGACCTCTGGCTATGTGACCATAAATCAAACCTAAACAGCACAACTGGAAATCCCTGAGGTTTGTTGCTCAGAATAGCTTCATCATGTAAGCTCACCGGGCCTTAGGGAAGTCATCAGCTTTGTATAAAGGCACTGGGATTTCAGAGTACACTTTTCTAGGATAGCACTTCAGGTACACGTGGGAGGCTTTACAGAACTCCAGAGATCCCAGTTCTCCCAGCATTCAATTCTCCAATTAAGCACCCCTAAGGATACCTAGCCATAGAGACCTGGTAGCTGCAAAGGCTGATCACAGCTTTCATGGTGAGATTGCCCTGGAGCTGTGAATTTGGGCAGTCAATCTTAGGACTTTGTACCAAGATTTTCATTCAAAAATTCATGTCTAGGAAGCTCTGCTGTGCATACATGGACTGTATGTCTGTCACAAACATAGCATCCATCCATCAACCTAGCTTCAAATTCTCTGGAGTCACATAAGATCTCAGTAAGTGCATTTATATATGGAGTGTGCACTTAGATGCTTTGGCTGACAAGAAGATTAAGCTATCACATCTCCATTACAGCCAAAAATATGGGATTTTTGGTTTTCCATTGATGTTTGTTTGGAAAGAACAAGCCCTGCATCAGGATGAACATAAAAGTTGTCTTGAACTAAGAAAAAATTAGAACCACCACCTTTATGATGTCAAAGTGTACTCAGAACTTTCAGCTGACAAATGACTTCAAAATTGCTGATAGCTTGGATTAGTTGTGTTTCTAATTCAAAATGATCAAATTTACAACAGCCATGTACTCTCTTCCACTATTCTATAATAGGTCTGTATTTCTCTGTAAATGTCGGCTTTACAATTACATTTCATTTTCTGAGGCCCAGGAAGTGCTTGGGAAAACAGTTTTCACTTACAAAACAGATCAAATGCAGCAGTGTTAGTCAGCATTTCTTTTTCAATCTCTACATAATCCTATTATATTTTAGGCAGTGCTGTCAAAGCATATGATGCTGAGCAACAATCTTACACAGAACAGCCCTGTTGCGGTCTGTGTACGTTCATGTCTTTGGTTGTGAACCATGGAATATCTTGGCAAAAGACTTAATGAACCTAGAGCCTCTTGTTTAAGCATTCATCCTATTATTCATCCCAATCTATTTATGCTCTGTTTTTAAAGAGTATTTTAAAGAGAATTCTTTATTGAGTTACGAAAAAAACATTTAATTCTATGTGTATATTGATTTCTACAAAACCTTTTTATTTGGGGATATTCTATCAATCCAACTGTCTGCTTTCTATGCCATAGCAGTCTTCCCAGTGTCAAGATCCTGCAATTATATCTGTATTTATTAAATGAAAAAGAGCAAGGCACTATTCTCTAACACTGAGACTTAGGGGCTGTATCTGTATTAGACAGCCTTCAGCTCCAGATCTTCTCTGAACCTTGAGCCAGGTCACCTCCTGAGCAGAGCAGTGATTTGTGTGTGCTATTCTGCAGGTGAGGCAGGGGTGATTTAGAGCAGTGTCTGAAATGTGAAGGATATATTGCAGCCCACAAACCAGCTGCTTTTATGACCTAACAATGCTAAACGTGTTATACGTGAAAGGTAGTAGAAGCGCAAGCAGGGACATTCGTAAGTTCATGATCTGCATGGTGAAGGTTGGAGGGGACTGTGGAGAGAAGGAGGAGCTAGAGCTGCTGTCACCATGTTCATACTTACATACATGGGTCATGAGTGACCAAGTCTTTGAAGAGTAAGTGGTTAAGTCATTTCACAGGCTGAAACAGGCAGGCATATAGGAGCCTGCCTAGTAACCCTGTGAAGGTGTGTTCCCTTTGTGATGGCACTTGGGCAGTTAACAGCAGCAGTGTAGCATTATACAGTGGATATTGACTCCTGCCATGCAATCATATTCATCTGTTTTCTCACTGTGACGCATCATGATTGCAGCTTGAAAATAAGTGTTAGCTTCATAACAGTGCTATATTTTGTGTATTAGTTTTATCTGCTAAACTATAGATAGAGTTGCAATCAACCTGTCTAGGGTGTTGTAGACAGTAAAATTAGTATATCCCATATTTCTGTCCACATGTTCCCAGCATGGTCCTTTCGCAGAATGTGTTGCCCCAGATCTGCAGAATGCTGAAATGGTGATGTGGCATGGATGAAAATGAATCCTATGAAGATAGAAGTTACTGGATCAGTCAGATGATTGAGATACCCCTGAGGCTTTGTGGTTACTGTGATGATGAACAGAAACAAGATGGGACCATGTGTCAGAGGTTTGAGGGCAGAAGTTGGTGAGGAAGGGAACTTTTCTTTTTGAAAGCAATCAGGAGACAGAAAGATCAAGCCAAACCACTACGAAATTAAATTATAATAACTCAAAAACCTACCTGGCACAAACGAGAATAGATCAGGTATCACTTCTTAGGGATCATGTTTGCGAAAAAATCCGAAGTTTTCCATCCTGTCAGCTAGAACACCATTAAGACAAAATGTTAAGTTCCAAGGACAATTAAGCTCAAACTAAGGAGATATAGAACTCTATAGGCTCCTGCACAAAATCTGCTCAAAATTTTCTAAAAGAACTTATGATAAGCAAGTGTATAAAAGCCATGTTGAATTAACTGTATCTCAACATCAATGTGAGAGACTGACCTTATTTGTCCCTCTAATAAACATGAAAGTAAGAAATTCCTCTAAGAAAATAATTAACTGTGAAAAATTAAAAGCTGTAATGGTATTGTTCTTAAAAAAATCTCTGTAGATAATAATATGAAAAATGCATCTAAATGTTCCATGTTGTTTTATTACCATATGTACTGATTTCAGCCGGGGTAGAGTTAATTTCCTTCCCAGTGGCTAGTATGGGTCTGTGTTTTGGATTTGTATTGAGTGCAGGGTTGATAATGTGGAGATGCTTTTGTTACTGCTGAGCAGTGCTTACACAGAGCCAAGGCCTTTTCTGCTTTTCATACTGCCACGCTGACAAGGAGACTGGGGATGCATGGGAGGTTGGGAGGAGACACAGCCACGACAGGTTACCCAAACTAACCAATGGACATATGACATCATGCTCAGTATGATGAGCTGGGGGGAAAGAGAAAGGAACGGAAGGTTTGGAGTGGTGGTGTTTGTCTTCCAAAGTAACTGTTATGTGTGATGGGTCCCTGCTTTCCTGGTAATGGCTGAACACCTGCCTGCCCATGGAAAGTAGTGAATTAATTCCCTGGTTTGCTTTTCTTGTGTGTGTGGCTTTTGCTTTCCCTATTAAAACTGTCTTTCTCTCAACCCATGAGTTATCTAGCTTTTACCCTCCTGTTTCTTTCCTGATCTGACTGGTGGGGAGTGAACGAGTGGCTGCATGGGCCTTGGTTGCCGGCTCGGCTTAAACCACAGCACCATATTATACAATAATGTGGAGTATCTTCTTCAGAGAGGTTTTAATGTTTATAGCATTAAAGAGTCTGCACACAGTTGTCTCTGAAGCTGTTAAACCAAATTCATGTCAAACAACTTGCAAGATTTCCCATTGGGATTGAATATTTCTGTTTCACTGTGTCTAGCACAATGTGTGCTCTGCTCACCTGGAAAGCAGTTTCCATTCCTTCATGTCCCAAAGGAAGGTATCAATAAAAAACATCCTGCTGAAGACACTACTCTTTCATATGGAAAAGCAAGACTTTAGTTCAGGATTAAGAATAACAATAGAAATTCTCTTCCTTATTGTATGGGTTTCAATCAACATAAATTAACGTGTTGGATTGACTCCTGCAGTCATAAATTTTCTAATTTGAATTATTTTACATTGGTTGCCAAGAACTGAGTTGGCACTGGTGACAGGTTTTAAGACCCTTTTTATACTTTCTAAGATACCGTGATAAAAGAGAGTGAAGAAAGCCAAAGAAATTGCCCTTGTACAAGCAGAAGCTTTTGGTTTTGTTTGGTTTTGGGTTTTTTTTTGGTTGGTTGGTTGGTTAGAGTTTTTTGATGTGTTGTTTATTTTTGGGGTTTTTTTTGGGGGGAGGGTTATTTGTTTGGTTTTTAGAGCACTTATCTACCTATCCTTTATACTTGATGTAAGGAGAATCAATCTGTAGTGTCTAGATCTATAAATAAGTGTCTAGAATAGTCACAGCCCTTTTTATTTATTATTCATGCTTAATGAATTGTGTTCTATTTACAGGTTTTATCTGGGGTGAAATTAAACAGATGTGGGATGGCGGACTACAGGACTACATTCATGATTGGTGGAACCTCATGGATTTTGTAATGAACTCCTTGTACTTAGCAACAATCTCTTTGAAAATTGTTGCATTTTCAAAGGTAAACTTTTTTTTTTTAAATCAGCAAAATTTTTAAAATAAATGAAATGAGGCTTCTTCAGTCTTTTCTCTGTATTTGGAGTTGCCCAGGTTTAGCAATGCAAGAGATGTATGATGTGCTCATTGAATCCTCTGCAGCAATGACAAGAAGCTAAAAAAGTATAAAAGCAAAGAAAACATTGGATTTTATGCTTTTTTCTTCTTGGTTCATGCAATCTTTTGTTATTTTGTTATGAACTGTCATACTGTTATTTTCTTGTAAAAGGAAAATTACTAATAATGTTTTATAATGTTTGCATACAATTATGTTTTGTGTTAATATTTCATTATTTTTCAGTAAGAAATTATTGCCCCTAAGACACATTTACACACCATGCAAAACTTTCAGACAGGACTACTAGCAACATATTTACTCAAAATTGGGGGGGGAACTAAAGTGTAAGACTTTAATTTGTTTTGAAAATTTATCATAAATGCAACATGAAAAAGTAAAACTGAAATAGATACAATGGTCACTTGAGGCTGGGAATGTTCATTTTTTTCATCCTTTTCTTGGACTTGTTCTGAATAGTTTTATATTTCACTGTTTGAAGTATCTTCCAGCAGAACAGCCATTCTTTCCAAAGCCACGGAACATGTTGTATGAACATTTTGTATTGCATTCAACGTGAATCCATAATATGATATAAATTCCTCATAAAATGAACTGTTTTAATCAAAAAAATGGTCTTGAGCACAAGGAAACCACATCTGAAAGGAAATTAAAGCATTTCTTAGCATCTGTCACAGAGTTTTTATCATATCCAAGTAAAGATAAGCCCATTTTTGCTGGCCACTGTACCAGCATTATATTTCAGCTTTTTCAAGAACCCTGCCACCAACTATCCTGTATGCATGGAAGGAGAGTCTCTCCTCTGCCAAGACACTTTTGATTGGGTCAAGGAGAGAGCCATCAAGTAGCTAGTTACAGCTTCCTCTCCTCAAGCAGCAGCTGTTCTTGCTGCAGCCCTGCCATAAGTGTAGAGGAACTTAGGAGCCTCTAATTTCTATCCTCTTGTGTCTGTTCACAAAGGTCCATATGTCAGCTAGTCAGGAGCAAGGATGAGCAAATACCTGGGATATTTTGACACATCAGACTTCTCCTTTGACAAAAGGTTTCTGGCATGCTGGGTCTCTGACTGCAAACTTTTGGAAGTCTCACTCAAAGAAATCTGGAGCTGTTGCCTGAAAGAGGAAGGTGTTCCAAAATGTGGAAAGCTGTCATTTAAAGCTAATGAAATGCCTTTTTATACACAAGGATGCCTTATAAAGTGACTGGAAGTAAATAGTCATTTCACTTTCCCATGTAACAAAGTGTTCATTGAAAACAGATGTTTCCAAAGTATTGGAGTTGACCAGTTATTCACTTCAGAATAACATTAATTAGAAGATATTATAATCCTTTCATCTCCTAGACAGCTTCTGCTTACGGTAATCACATTCCAAGGTGACAGTATCTATGCATCCATTACTCTCCAAATTGGTGCTTACATGTCTAGGATAATCAACACAGTGCATAAAGCACTCTTTGGTGCTGGCAGCTATTTTTTTTTACTGCATGTTCAGTGTTGTATCTAAAAACCTTTTTGTTCCTTTAAAAAACCTCAGTTTTGGTAGTCAACTGTAACATATGATGATATAATGAACGGAGTAATACAAGTGTGATTTAATACCCAGCCACATTTCCTTCACATACCTACAACAGAATTCATTACCACTATGCTAGATGAGATTGAGAGGATGCCAAATGTAACCAGTATGTTTTGATGTAAAGCTTTAATTTTCTTTTCTTAAGCCTTGCAAGATAGGTTTTCCTAAGTTACAGTTTTTCTAAAAGTATTTATTGATTCAAATATATAAGCTCAGATGAATCAGCTCAAGCCACCTAAGAAAACATTTTGACTAACTCCCTTGAATAAAATGAGTGCCCTCATGCTACTCTCCTCTGTGATAAGTATTCCCAGAGTAAAACATAGTGTTTATTGCCTATTTAAGTCTCTCTGACTGATGCTGTAGTTAAGTAGATGGATATTTACAGCAACTGATGGGATAGTGTAAATTACACCAAAGCATTTAATTTCAGGATGAGAGGACTGCTAAGATAAAGTTATCAGTTTCATTGCCAGTATTCAAATAAAATGAGTACATCACATAATTTTTAAAGGGCTATGCTTTTTGTCTCTGTGTATCAACATGTGAGGTCTTACTAAATTATCCAGTATGTCCACTGAAAATGCTTTATTCTCCATAAAAATGTCATAATAAATAATGCATTGTCCGACAGTTTTTGAAAGTACAAGATGACAAATTTTAAGCAACACAATTTTTTTGATGGAGGGTTATGGATAGAAATCATGGTGCTTTAGGAAAAAATGGTTCTTTTTATGGTTTTGGAAGATAATTTATTATGTACTGATGTGTAAAGTTAGGTGCAGTGCCAACTTCTATGCAGAACCTGCTTGCTTTATCTTAAATATTTGTTAAACCTGAGCATTGGACCTAGTGCTGTTTCTTTCCAATTCTGCTAGAAATTACATGCAAGTTCATATTACTGATAATGTGTCTCAGCTTTGACATGAAGAACTAGTAGAGAAACGTTGCTATTTAGGGAAAGAAGTCTGAAAAATAATTAAAGGTACATTATTTGTCTCAATATTTACTGGTGTAACGATCACTGTGTCAGGTCTACTTTGTTCAGTAGTAATTAAGATTATATATCTCCTCTGCTTCCAGTTCTGCAAAAGCTAACATCTTCTTACATATTTGCATTATAAAATGGTTTTGATTGATATTTTACCAGATTCACAGACCAAATGTCCATTTATATAGGAGGATTAACACCCCTCTGTCCCTGAGAAATGGACTGAATTCTTCACTGTAGTTACCATTTTAAAGCTCTCTGCAAGGCCTCCTACCCCCTTCCTACTGCTACTCTGAAATTCAGCATAATGACTGCAAAGATTGGGTCGTACATTTTAAAATAGGAAGAGTTCACATTTACATATGACCTTTCAGGGAAGGATTTAAAATACTTTTCCTGAAATTAATATTATGTAACTTTTCTTTTTGTGATCAGAAACAAGGCATTCACCTTTGACCAAGGTCCAACAGCCCATTAAACATTCAAGTAGCCTGATGTACATGTCTATTTGATCTCTCTTGGTGCTTTTGTAAGATCTACAGATCATGTCTTTTGTTTTAATGTGAAAACAGTGATTACTCTGCTTTTTTCTGATTTAGATTCTGATTATTTGGTTCTGATATTAGATTTGCATTAGAATTCCTTTGGGTAAGGATCAGTTGTTATCTTGTATGCCCTGAGTGACATCGCAAAAGCATCATATATTTGCCTTGAAACTCTAGTTTATATGCTTCTCCATTTGTTTTTTGCTCTTCTTAATTTTCCACTGATGTGCCATGTAAATTTCCTTCCACCAATGAGCCAATAATAGGTATTATTTAATCACATTAAGTGATGGTTGGCTTTGTTACATGTCGAAAGGTTGTGTTTGCATTTCAGCTGGGGACAGAAATTCATCAGGGTCACAAAATAATAGAGGACTGCAGAATATCAACATCATGATTTACAGCAAGCTCAGTGTTGCTATATTTGCTCTTACCATTTTCCATTCCTTAGAACAATAACCATTTATTTATTCTACATAGAACAGAAGAACATCAACAAACATGAGTGAGAGAACAAATACTTCAATTTTGCATGTTTTGGCTTGTTTGACCTTAAGATACAGTTTTTCTTCTTCTTTTCTCCTTTTTTTTTTTTTCATATTATCACTGTTCCTGGTTTTAGTATACCTTGTCTTTTTGCTTCTCTTTTTTATTTTCCTTTTCACATGGAAGTTTCTTTGCTCTCTAGATTTTTTATTGATATTTCTAGATTTCTTTTCAGCATCCTCTACTGTAGTTAATGAAATCAGTAGGTTTTTGTTGCTAGAGCCCTCTTATCCTCATTATTTTCTTTCTGGCTTCTTACAGTTAATATATTTCACAGATAATTTCCAAATTTATTTCTCAGGCCTTCATCTTTCTCGCTTTTTTTCCGCCAAGTATTTCCAGTCTCTTACATAATGTTTCTTCAAAACTAAAATAACAGCCATCACTCTCTGCTTACAACCATGACACCTTTTGAATTGTATCCACACATGCAGGAAGCAGCTGGGCCCAAAAAAGGCAGAGTCAGTTAAACTGAAATAACATAGTTGTGCCTTTGATTTCCATTTTTACAAATAGGAGGTTATTCGATCTTTTATGAGTGTTTTAACAAACAAGTTTTGTGTCTTGATCCAGGACATCACAGACAAAGTCCTTTATTCTCTCCTTTCTCCTCAGCATCATTTCTTTTAGAAAATGTGACATTAGATACATCTAGCCAGACTACAGCTGTAAGACAGCCTCTCCCCTTCCCCAGCCATCAATGAGGAGAAAATGAGAAACTTAAAAGAGCAACTCATCTGACCTGTTTGGGATATCTGCTTTCCTACTACTCTAGAAATTCTCATTTTTCTTTGCTGACTGTAAAACTAGGTGACAGAGAGCACAGATATGGCTATCCACATCTGATTCGTTAAACTTTATCCTTGCTCTCTTGCTATGTCTTATGCTATACTTATTCAGTTTCCTGTACTTTGATGTTTTTCTCAGTAGGGTTCCTTAGTTTTCTCCTATCTCCCCCTCTTCTGTAACTTCCTTGGAATCTGCCACTACTTGCTCTCACCTAAAATATGTCTGCAATTTGATGCTTTTGATTGTCTACCAAAACCCCCATTTCTTCTGAGTTCCAAATATGTTCTTTATTTTACTTTATTCCCCCAGCACACCTAGTGTTCTTTTCTCTAATCTGAGCATCTACTCAGGTGCTCAGGTTTAGGTTCAGCACCTAATCTTTGTTTGTACCAACAGTTGTTCCTAGTTATTTAATAGGTGCAGGTTTGCAGATATGAGGATTATAAAGTACCATGAGAATCTGTGGTACTGTGCTGTATAATATTATTCAAAGAAAAACATTATAGGAATCATGCTGAGAAATTTTCAGCTCTCCCCAATAAACATGGAAAAAATTTTCTTCTGCTTTTTCTTTGTGTATAAAACACAAAGCTGTTTTCTCTGTTTTCTTCTGCCTGTTTTTCATCACTGATCTTAAATCAATCAGAACTGAACTGAAGGGCAATAGTGGATGAGGCAAAAGAGCACGTCTCTTGAAGCTCTAATTCCAAATGCAGTAAGACTTGATTGTACAGCATGATCATTAGGGAGAGGATAGTCTAATGAAGAGAGTACCAATCTATGACTCCAGCAGGTCTAGATTTAACTCTTTGCTCTTTAGAGAACAAATATTACTGGTGAATGAAATGTGAGGCTGAATAATTCTTAACTCTTTAATCGACTGTTCTCCTATTTTGCGGTTCCCATCTACAAATCCACAGACCTATCAGCTGCTATGGCTGCTTGCATATGAGTAAATGAAATTGTGCCAAGGATTGCTGTTGGGCACTGGGACAGTTGCACAGGCACTACCTGTCACTTAGAGAAACCCTGTGTGGTGGAGTACTGTGCAAACTATCAGTGTCCACAACAATGTCCAGTTCCCATTACAATTTGAATCATAGAATCACAGATGCATAGAATAGGATGGGTTGGAAGGGACCTTTAAAGGCCATGTGGTCCAGTGCCTCTGTAATAAGTAGGGACATCTTCAACGAGATCAGTTTGCTCAGAGCCCCATCCAGCCTGACCTTGAATGTGTCCAGGGATGGGGCTTCTATCACCTTGCTGGGCAACCTGTGTATTTCATCACCCTCATCATAAAAAATTTCTTCCTTACATCTGGTCTGAATGTACACTTTTTCAGTATAAAACCCATAAACCCATGTCCTATTGCTACAGGCCCAATTAAAAAGTCTGTCTCCATCTTTCCTATAAGCTCCCTTGAAGTACTGGAAGGCTGCAATAAGGTCTCCCCAAAGATGCATTTTCTCAGGCTGAACAACCCCCACTCTCTCAGCATTTCCTCAGCAGCTTTGAAGGATGCATCTGTGTCGCCTAGAGTAGGTAAATACAGACTACACCATAGTCCCTCTTTGAAAGGGACTTTATATTATATTATCCCTTCTTTTTAGAGTGCTTCATAGCATAAATTCTGTCCTCTGATATGTTCCATAAAACAGATTATTGAGATGAAATAAATAATAATGAGTCTGCAACAGTAGTTAAGCCTCAGTTCAAAGTAATATCTTTCATCTGCAAAAAATTTTTGGTAGAACTGGAACAGGAAAGAGTCACAGTTCCAGGAATCAGACTCTTTGATAATGAGGCACACAAGCAGTTTGCCATGGTTCATTAATAAGCAGCTTTTTCATCATTGGTCTAGTATTACTGATTAAGTGATATACTTATTCCTTGATTGAATGCTTTCTTCCTACTTGCCAAATTTTTTGTGGGTTTCTATCCATAATTGTCAGCTCTGCACTGTTCTTCAAAGAAATCATTTACCTGATATTACAGCTGGAAGTTTCTATAATTCTAAAAATGCAGGTGTTCAAAACTGTTCCTTTTGTTCTGTCAGAATTTTTAGACTTGCTTTTGTTACTGTAAAAATTTATTGTAATATCTGCAAATTAACTGAACAGCTTATAAAGAAACTGGCATATTTGTTTATGCATAAAAATAGAGGAGTGATTTCTTCCCTTCTGCTTGTTTTCAGTATAGTGGGTTAGTTCCACGGGAGAGCTGGGACATGTGGCATCCAACCCTGGTGGCTGAGGCCCTGTTTGCAATCGCAAACATCTTTAGCTCCCTGCGCTTGATCTCATTATTCACTGCAAATTCTCACCTGGGACCTCTGCAGATATCTCTAGGAAGAATGTTGCTGGACATTTTGAAGTTTCTCTTCATATACTGCCTTGTGCTGCTAGCTTTTGCAAATGGATTGAACCAGCTGTACTTTTACTATGAGACAAATGAACCTGGCAACTGCAAAGGAATACGATGTGAAAAGCAGAATAATGCATTTTCAACGTAAGTGTCTGATCTATTTCTATCCTTCCCTTCTGCCTCAAATATTTTAATCATTTTGATGTGGTTTACAGGAAAGAGGCTCCCTTTTCTATTGGTATTACACTGGTGTCCTGACAACCACATTTAATATTACCCTAATTAAAAAAAAAATAAAATTAACACTACATCACTCTGTAATAACTTCACCCCATACCACAGTAAAGTCCATACAATTCAAGATATCTCAAAAGATAAAAGGTAAAATAAAGGTAAGAGGAAGATATATGAGAGTAGAAGGTACATATTTAGAATTAAAGTCACCAGATCAGAGGTTACTTATCCAGGCAGCTGTAACTCTGCATTTCTTCCGTGTCTACATGTGAGCATTAAATAAGTCTGCTGTCTAACATGAAGATTTCTTGTAAATGTGATAAACTGAGGCAGGAAAGGAACATGCAGTCCAACCTTCTACTGACCCTACACACAATCAAATTTCTATTCTAATTTTTGTTATAAATAATTTTTCTTTTACTTTAAATCAATTTTGCTTCATTCTGGTTTTTAGTTCATCTATACTACCAAAATATTACCAAATTAACACTTCTTCTCTATCTTGTCTTTCAACTTCCAGCCTGAATCAAACTCCTCCTATAAATGTCTGTTCCCTACTTACTTCTGTGTATCTAGGCTGTTTTTAAAATAAAATTATTACCAATAGCTTGCTTCTCAAGGTAGATAATTTTATAAAAATAGCAGGTTTTATGTCATATTAATCAACTGTGTTTTCTCAGGTACAGCATATTTATCTTGCATATTAATAACATCTATGCAGGTCTAAATTTTATGTGATCTGAACAGAAAAGCACAGGGAAATTTTTCAGAGCTCAACTTTGAAGGAAGCAATATTATTAATTTGGGAAATAGCAGGGCCTACTGGTAGTAGTGTCAGAAGATGGTGCCAAGGCAAACTGTGATGAGCTTTTTCAGCAGTTGTGGGGAAGGTAGAATTGGGTTGTTCAATTTGTGCTCAGACAAGTGTAAACCATACAAGAGGCTCCAGAGCTGTACTTTACCACTCAGATACACCATGTTACAGGAGCAGAGATTCAGGACCTGCCCTCTCAGGTTCTCTCTCTAGGATAGGGCTGTACTGGGTTGCATGGAAACACTTCACAGATGATACCATATGGTGGGAAGGAGACCAAAGGGTTACATTTTGTCCATCTCTGGACAGTACATCCCAGAGTGTGGGATGCAGGGTGATATGAGTCCCTTGAGTCCCTGCAGTTCAGCAGCCTCCCTGCTCTAGGTGCAGTAGGGGTAGCACTGGTGGTCCACACATCCTCTGTGGGTAACCTGCTTCTGGTGTTGGGGTGAAGGAGCAGGAGAGAGGCCACAGGGAAGATTCACTCCAGTTAATCTCAAGATACGGGCCTAGATATGCAGAAAATTTTGCTCCAAACTTTTGAGAAGCAAAGAGCATCTCTAGGGCCATGCTTATAACACTATAGTGTAGCTGAATATTGCACAAAAGTGAAAATTTTTCAACCTATCTAGGATTATTTTCCAAAGAGGATTATTTTCAAAAGTTCATCATTGTTACTAGCTTCCTAGCCATTGTCCTAAACTTCCCTAAGGGAATATCATATACTTTAATTATAAAAGAACGTTTCTTTTGAGAACAGCATGCTTGTCTTTTTTCTGTCTCTCTTCTTTGCAAAACAAAACATATGCTAATGATACTAATGTCTTTCTAATTATACAACTCCTTTTATCTTAGTGGCTCTCAACACAAACCAATATTGCATAAACTGACTAGGTATGAGGACACCAGACTTCTTCAACAACCTGGTGAAACACAAACATTGAGTAACTTTTGGATCCTTATTTTACCCCCTTCAGCCAAGGCAAAGGGTCAAAATGCTTCAAAGGAAGATGTCCATCATAAGATCTCTAAAACTATATTTATCCCTCTAAAGTATGGACAAAATCAGTGTTTTGACGACAGGCTAATTTCTAGATTCTGTATTATATATCTAGAGGTTCAGATATGAAACATTAAGCTGTTGTTTTGCTAGAAAGGTATTCCATCTATGTTGGCTATATTGTGGTAAACATCATTCAACTCAGTCAAGTCAAGGACTTTTGTGTGTTTTGCAAAAAACTGAACAATCTGAAAACTAAATGTGTTTTATTATACAGCTATTCCTTTTGGGTTTTGTTTTTCAGATTATTTGAAACGCTGCAGTCATTATTCTGGTCTATATTTGGACTCATCAATCTCTATGTGACCAATGTGAAAGCAAGGCATGAATTTACTGAATTTGTTGGGGCCACCATGTTTGGTACCTATAATGTAATATCTCTGGTTGTTCTACTCAACATGCTAATAGCCATGATGAATAATTCTTACCAACTTATTGCTGTAAGTTGTTCCTTATTAGATCATTTACAATATATGCCTTCTCTCTGTTCCTAGATCCTGTTTTTCTGTCAGTAAAACATTTTACAGACAGGACATTGGCACAAATTTTCTGATTTGTTCTAGTTCTTTTGGACTTTTTTGGAAGGATGCAGAAACCAGACCCAAGCTGGACTGGGTAGAGAGGAATTTCCTCACAACACTGAATAGGAAAGAGGTGACCCTTATGAAGAAACCAGCTTGTGGGTTGGGAAGGGTGTGCTGATGCTTCTGGCAAATGATGGACTTCAGCCCTGCCCAAGCTGCACTGTACAAGACCTCTTCTGAAAAAGAGACTGCCCAAGATTGTTCTGTCTCTGCTTTATATTTGTTAGCATTTGAAAGACTGTTATTTTTTTATTTTTATCTGGCATGAATATACATGAATATACAGTTAACAGAAATTGGATGCCCATGTGCCATGGACAATTTTGGACCCATTAGCAATTCATCAAAATGTCATGTCTTCTCGTTCAGCCATGTCCTGTTTTCTCCTTTAATGAAAACTATCTTTATCCTTGTCAGAGCTATTTGCTCATTTTTATTTCTCAACTGTCTACTAAGGAGACTATGGGAAATAAACACTGATTCATCATATGATAATTCAAATATAATCATGCCAAAAGCAAACAAATAAAAGAAAGCTTCGGTCTTAAGATTTTAAAATGTGCCTTTTTTTCTAATTTGGAAATTACAAGTTTTTCAAAAAGAAATACTGACTACCTGTATTTTTATAACACTTGTTGGCAATGTCTTGTGCACAATATCACAACACAGTACCATTCACCAAAACTTGGGCTGCAGGTAGTGTACTTTTGCTACTACAACTTCTAAATTTCTATGTTGATTACTGTATGGCTAGGGCTAGACCTGGCTACTGTGTTTGTTACCCAAATCCAGTATTAGTGATTTAAACTTTTTATTCAGCTGCTAGGATTTAGAAATATTTCCATGGACTTTAGTTTTGATTTTTCCAAACTTTTCAGAATTATATAATACTATATAGAATCCAAAAGAAATAAAATTTCAAATAAAAGTTATAAAAACATCCCACAACCTATTCCCAATATAGAATTTTGAAGTAGAAGGAAAAAAAAAGATAATTGCCTTAGCAGTTTTAGTAGCCTCATGATTTGTCGGATAACTTACTTGTGAATTTTGGGTGCTGACAATTACTAAGAAAATACATGAAACTTACTGACTTGTTGAAGCTGCTGCAGAGCAGTGTAATTAGACTGATCTATGTGGAATAATGATGTGTTGCTTTTATAATAAAACATTTGTTCCAGAAATGTAGTATTTTTCTGCTTGTAATTACCCTTTCAGTTTTTCTGAGAGACTTTTAATAATTTAAATGCTCGTAACAGGGAAAGAAATGCTTATAAGTGGATATATACTTTACATACCAAGTATCTAGGTGTAAAGCAGCTTAGCTTTGCTTTGCGTTAAAGACCTTATGTCAAAGAAGATGGCAGTATTTTATCAAGACAATTCATTAGTATTTCAGGGTTATTCTGGTTTTAGTTTTTCAGATTTTTCTAGAGGTTTGTTTTACCTCTTTAATTACAGCAATATCTATGTTGATGTTGTGTCTCTGGTGTGCAGGATCATGCAGACATTGAGTGGAAGTTTGCTCGAACAAAGCTCTGGATGAGTTACTTTGAAGAAGGAGGAACTCTGCCCACTCCTTTTAATGTCATACCAAGCCCAAAGTCTCTGTGGTATCTGATCAAATGGTTATGGAGACACCTTTGCAAGAAAAAAATTAGAAGAAAGCCTGAAAGTTTTGGAACAATTGGGGTAAGTAATGGAATTTACTCTGCCTTTAGTCTTCCTCTTTGCTATTTAGATGAGCCTTTCTCAGCCTTATAGAGCATCCAAACAGTCAAATAATGTGCATATGAGTTAGAGAATAATTCTAGCAGAGAATGTTTACTTTTTACATTCATGTCAGTGTATTTTACTGAAGACAAATCATCATATCCCTGTGCAATGGCAATATGAACCATGACTGTGCCTTTTTAAGAGATAATTCAAGAAAGATTAAAAGCGATACAGAATACAAGAGATCAAATGTGTATACTTGTCTACCAGTCCCAGAATTTTTGGTTGATGATCTCCAGCTCCACGTGCCCAATTACCCATTGTTCAGGTGTAATTGACGTATCATGAACCACAGGCTCACTATAAAGTATTGGTCATGGGATATTCTCTGTGTCTCTGTCTCCTTACATGTAATGAAATAGGTTTACCATAAAAACATTCTTACCAAAAGCTGTTCTCATTAAAGAAAATATTTTGAAAGGTAACAGCATTTACATGGACTCACTTACTTGAATTTACAAGTAGCATTATTTCAGAATCACATTGGTATACTATTCTAATAGTGCTATTCTAATATATTCTAAATATACTATTTCTAATAGAAAATTCTAATTTTCTCTAATTTCTAGAGAAAAAAATAGAGGGGAAAAGATACATAAGGAGACTGAGAATAGTCCTGCACCTGGATTGAGCAGGTGCCTGTGTGATATCTCAGATGCATACTTTCTCTGGTAGCAGGAGGTAAAGCAGATTTGAATTTGTCCTTCCTAATTTCATCTAGTTGAGATAGCTCAGTCAGCAACACAGTTTTTCTACCTTGGCAGAGCAAATATCCAGGCAACATCCTAACCCACCAACAACTAAATCTCTCTAGTTATGTTTTCTGTATTTCCCAAGAGCAAGTCAGTACCTCAGTAACTAGACTGCATTTAGGCAACTCCAGCATAAAGAAAACTGATTTGGGTGAGATGTGAATAGTGGCACTTTCCCTATATCATAGGGGTTTGGTGAATATAAATTTTTTCAAGTCTGTTAGGAACTCAGATAGCCAAGCATTAAGTGAGAGTATAAGAGTCAAGTGTGGGTAAGGGGAAAAAGAAAGGGATGTAGTCCTCATGCTGTTGACCCTGGTAGAAAAACTTCAATCCATTTCAAAAAAGCCAGGGAATATGAAACAATTCTTTGATGGACCATTAGTATATCAATGTTTTCTTTGTATTTCTTCACTGTTTCTTGATAAGTAAGTAATAAGGATAGGTTTTTCCCACCTATTCTCATGTAATATCCTGGAATTCAGTTTAATTTGGAGCTATACTTGGAGGAACAAGTTTACATGGGTGTATAGATATATGATAAAGAGGAAGAGTGACATATAAAACTAATTCACAATTACTATTACTACTGATGAATGAATTTTGTCCTCTTTGTAGAAAGCTTCCAATCAACCTTATTGCAATATACTGATCTCATTGCCCAGTATCTATGTTGTGAAAGCAAAATTGCTTCACTTAGCTGTCATACTTGTACATAGCAAAGAAACAGCTAGAAACAGAAGATTGTAAGCATGAGAATGACATTAAAACAAACCAGTAGTGGACTACAAGAAACACATACTGAATAAAACCCATTAAAATTAATATGAAAAAAGCAGTGAAAAGAGACAAACATTGATTCATATAGAAATTTTAAAAAGAACATGAACTAGTGTAAGTGGGGAATAATTTTAAGGATGAACATCTCTGTGTGACATAGGAAGGAAAAGAAGTAAATGCAGAGACTTACAGGAAGAAAAATTATGAGATTTTGTTAGAAAGAGAAAATCAAGAGAGAGAGTGATGTACTTGGGTGTGGGGGAGAGTGCGCAATGCTTCCAGGCATTTGTTAAACATTTGGCAGGGATGATTAGGTAGTGTAAACTGATAGAATGATATTAAACTTAGTGCCATGATGCCAGTGTTGGTTAACAAAATATCCCTGTTTGACTGAGACACATCCAGAATACCCTTATATGTCCCAGCTAAACCTTCAGAACAATATTTTTTGTCAGACTTTCCATCCACGATAAGGATTTTTTTTTTCCTTTTTCTTACCTTCTCAAACTGCAGATCTATGGGTAAACTCATTCCTGGATCTGTGGAATAATAAAGAAAAATACAGGGTGCTCCCAGCCCTATGTTGAATGGTATGATGAGAAAGGGGATTCAGAAATATCACCTCCTGCTTCCTACAGCTATCTCCTGCTAGAATACATAAATACCACCTTCTAGAAATCCACATCTTAGATTTGGGAAAATTGGTGCAGCAAAGAGTCAAAGGGCAGGCAGTCTATTCACAGAGCTGCTTGAGAATTTTTTCAATTAGAATTTTCAGGTATTTTAATGAAGAAAGATTAGAAAATCTGTAACCTCCAAGCTTTTTCATTAATAAAATCCAGTTTCAAAGAAGCTTTTGTCGGAAAAGACTTTTCAGCTTCAGGATGGAATTTCTGTTTGAAGAAAGAAGGAGCGGGTGCCATGTAAAGCAAATAGCTTGGGCTAAGGGAGACCCAGGTTCACTTCTATTCTCCAGTGGATATTTAATTATTTACCCCAAGCATAACAGCTCTGGCAGGAGAGATTTCCATCTTGAGATCTTTAAGAGCCTGCAGGAGTTAAGGTGCTGTCTTGAGAGAACAGAAGAGAAGGAGCTGAACCTGGCTTCCTTATGATTTGAATGTGAACCACTAATTACTAAACTGTTTGAGCGACATTCTTAGTTAATTTCTGTAAAGTTTTTTAAAAAATGGTTTGAAGAAAGTGAATTCCCAAAGCATATGAAACAGTAGGGCCATATCCATCACTATTTTCCCCTGAAGAATAGTTACTTAGTTGGAAGTAGAGCTCACCAGCAGAACCATCATGGCAACCAGACTTCTAGCTGTCTGGAAAAAGTGAGTGGCTGTGGCTTACCAGGCAGATTCAGTCCACCATATGGGCATCTCATAAAACTACAAAGTTCTTCAGCTATCTTCTCAGCATGACAGAAGCCCCATTAGGGGTATCTCAATTTGGAACATTTTGCAATTTCCAGGCCCAGTTGTGCACCCAAGCTCCAAAATGGAGTAAGATGTGGGTATGCACTATGCACTCTGATTTCCATATTAGATAGATGCAAACCAGATGCTGTTAACTGGATGTTCCCCAAGAGGTGAAGTCATCAGAGAACAAATGGACGCACTGCAGTGTTCTCATAGTTTGTCTTGGGGGAATGCAGTGCTTTCTGATTTTGAAAAACTTATTTCCATCACCCACAGTTCAGCCTTGTTTTCCTAGATCTTTTTCAATTGTCCCAACAAGCTACATCACAAATTAAATTTAGAACCTCTATGCCCTTTGAACCAAAAGTAAATTAAGAGTTTTCTTTACCTTTTGTTCAAGGATTCCAGGTGACAGCTCTCTGACTCTGGCTCACTGGAATCTCCCCTGTAATAACTTTGGCCTCAGAGCTACAAGATAAGCTTTGTTGGGACCTACTCCTTTTCACTGAGTCCTGCATTATAAACTCCAATTCCTTCCCTACAACCAATACTGGAAAAAAAAAACCAAACAAAAACACTATAAACTGATTTTCTTATATTAGCTGTATGGATATATAGATGCCATGTTGTCTGTAAGGAAGAACTCAGATGTCAAAACGTTTTGTCCTGAAATCTCTAAATGTTAACTTTCCTATCAGGAAGCGCTAATCCATGGTGACATACTATGGTGTTTTCCAGTAGAAAAAGCAATAGCATGCATCCAAAGGGTAAATCAGTCCTAGAGGATGCAAAACAGATAATAGAATGCAGCTGGCAAGCATCATGCATGATCTCTGCACAAGAAACCTTAGTACCAAAAAGCCAGGAATCACAAGCTAGGACTGAATCAAGGATGTATTATACGTCTCAACAATCCACTGTAAAATTTTTATATGTGTAAACCTGAGAGTTCAGTATATGCAGACAGAACATGTAAAGAAAGGGTTCAAGATCAGGATAGTTTGCAGCACACATGCTAGTGGAAGGATTTATCTGGCTCATAGGAAGAAGAGAAATGTCAGTAAAAATAAGTATGACGTGGTTGCTTGGGAGGACCATCTACATTGCTGTTTATAACAAAACTATCATGGGAAAGAACAGGGTCTGTAGGCTTGTGAGGTGCCTCTGAAGAAAGCTGATTAATTTGCTTCTCCTTGGATGTCAGTTCTGTGATTCTTTCATCCTTTGTTGCTCTAGGACATGTGAAGCAGTGGGTGGTGAAGTCAAGGGGCGGTTTTTCAAGGGAGAGTTTTTTTCTCCAAAGCAACACAGTGCACAGCCATGCTGATGGCAGCTTCTCTAGCCACAGTTACATCTGAAGGAAAGCCAGGATGCTTACATGTGATTTACTAGGATTTCAGTTCTGCTATGAATCAGACAGAGCTCTTCTACCATTCAGAGTTCAGCATATTTTTATGTTCTGTCATTTTGACATATCCCAGGTATGCAGCATTCTCTTTAGCTATCTCTTTAGCATTCTCTTTAGTTATCTCCTACACTTAAAACTCTGAAATAAAAGTGTGTGCTGCTCTTTATATACATATGTGTATATATATATATATCTATAAAAATATCAGCTTTGTTAATTTTGTCAGCTCACCTTTGCAAAAGTCAGATTAGTAATATAACTCTATTGATTATGCTGATGTTTCCTGACTGTACAAGACTTTGGGTTTGTCAAGGCTACTCCTGTTGGCCATCTGAAATCCAATGCTATTTCAAAAAAGAATATATATAGGAAAAGAAACTCTAATCCCAGTGGAATAAATTTTACTGTTTTCCTCAAATTACATTCTCCTTTATGCCTGATCAGTCACCAAAAAGTGTTTTACTTTTTTTTAGGTATTTAAGAGGAGAAAATGGAAAGGATTGTCAGGGATATTGTCAGTAAATATATTTTTTGTGCATCTGGTGTTTAGATAAACTGTTACCTCTTTTCTAACTATCCAGATTTTTATGCCATTTTCCAAGTATCCTGCATGATTTTATTATCATTTGTCAGAGAAAATCTCCTTTTCCCTTCTCCTGTTCTTTGTTATCCCAGTGGAAAATGATGCAACTTCTAAGTGAATATAAGCATTTTCTATTTTCTCTGTAATGTATGTTATGGAAAGTTGAGCAAAGAAATACCTTCCACCTGGCATGGAAATTGGTAATCTGTAGTGTTTGTTCTATAGCCAAGGACCATCTCATGGAGAAGCCTCTTTGTCAACAGAGATAAATTCTAATCCTTTTCATGCGATGCTTCTGTTCAAGATGAGGAATATATCCCATGATTTCAGACAATAGTTTTTTGGACCTTTATTACTAACTAGTACTCAGTAATTATCAAACATTTTCTGGACCTTTATTACTAAGTAGTTTGAGGTCAAATGCAGACATTAAATTTGAATTTCTGCTTTATGAAACACTTCAAAGGAATTAATTCAATATTATCAAATTTTTACTGCTAAAGAGATTTTTCTTCCAAACAATGCAAATTACTAGGAATGGCATGAATAGGAAGACCAAAATAAGTATCACTACTAGCAGAACTACTGTTAAAGCTTCCTAAAGGACATTAGTGCCCCCTTTTGGAAAATGACAACAGTATCCTCTTCAAATTCATTATCTCATTCCACATTTGTCATTAGAAGAGTGTTTCTCCCTTGTTGCTATTTTTAGTCAAATTTAACTTTCATCCCTTTGTCGGCCATAGTTTTCAACTTCTTCAGGCAGATAGCACAATGATTACTCAAAACAAGTTTTGAACCACAAATTAGACTATAACTGGGTAGAGGAAAGCAGGCTGAGAACTGAATGAGGACAATATGAGTGTTAGTGACATTTTATTTATAGTGAATAGCTTGATTTTCAGATGTGTCTGGGCAAAGATTCATTCTGCTTTCAAAAGAAATCAAAAGATGATTATGAACTGGAGACTGAATCCAAACATTTAAGCAGGAGATAGAAAACTGATGGGGTAATAACTTTGATAAGTTGCTTGTATGCATAATTTCATGTGCAGGATGTGGCTTTATATGAAAACATAAAATGAAATCAATTTTCTTTCAGCTTCTCAGTGGTATGGAAAAATAAATCTTTTCAGATAGTCATCCTAAATTGCATTTGTTGGCATTGCATTGAGTGCAAAAGCCACAGCCTCTGTTTCAGGGAGTTTCCAAAGTGGTTGCAAAAAGAAGATAAACAAGGTATTTCTTGTTATAGGTACAGAATTAAACCTATACATTTATTTCACATTTGGCTGTAATCCAAGCAGAGCAGACAGCAGCGGCAGAAAGTATTCTGCCAGACAAGAATCAGCATTTGTTTTATTTATGAGTTATTAATTTTACCTGAAGTGTGTTTCAATTACACCTTGAAGTGTTTTTCCCTTTATCTGTGAGTTAGATTTGTTGTTGAGAGCTCTCTTAGCCACCGACTCCCTTAGTGCTCTCTCAGCAGGAATGAAATATCTCCATCGTGTGGTCAACTGCAAAAAATGAGTTGGGGTTTTTTTTTCTAAAAAACAGCTACAGCTGCGTGTTGGGAGGGTATCAGCCTTCCCATGGCTGCCTTGCCCCCTCTGGCCCCAGTGGTGGGCAGACTAACGCATTCCTCCACCCTTTTAAACACAAGGAGTTTCCATCTTCTCTTTGGATGAGGTATAGATACAGAAGCATGATCTGGAAAAATACTGAAGACAAGATGCTTGTGTATAAAGCCCTCCCCTGGTTGTTCAGACTGATTAGGAAATAATGATTTTCCCCCTATTATTTTTTGCCAAGCCCAACCACACAGTCACTGCATCCCTCAAATTAATTGCAAACAAGAAATCAACCTTGAAGTGTAAACTGACTCCAAGTACAGGGAAATTGGTAATCACTTCTTTCAAATAAAAGAAGATGACAAAATAACTTACTGTGTCTGCCTCATTATGCAACTGAGGTCAATTTTAACAAGTCTCTTGGATGTCCTTTTGCCCTGTTTTAAGCTGTTGTAAGTGTTCCGTTTTGTAGAAATACAGTCAGTGGTCAGACACATTCTTTTCTTGTCAGCAGCAGATATAAGAACCCAAGTTAAAGCTGTAAATCTTTCTTTCACCAGTCAGGGATAATTAAGGTAGAGGACAGGGTTATGTGGCTCAGTATGCAAGTGAGGACAACAGAAATTAAAGGAAAAAATAATTCAGGCCTTTTTTTCTCCCTCTCTCTTCTCCTGGACAGCCTCTAGATATGGCAGTATAATGTAATTCAACACCTGCTTGAAACCTGTACCATTATTTCATCCGACCACATTTCTTTTTGCTGCTCCTCTTCAGAGTTACTGTCCCGTTTACCCTTCTTCCTTATCAACACCTAGCTATGTTGAAAGCTGAATTTCTTTCTTCCATACACCTCTCTGTGACTAAGTGCTTTTGACAGAGAACTAAGCAGGAATTTTCTCTTTGATATGGTTTATAGTGCAGGTTTTGGTTTGCTTTATCTTAAATGAGACATTAGGAGCCATAGCAAGTGTCTTGCTAACATCATGGTTTTACTAACCCCACTGTGTTGATGATTTTCCATACAGAATTTCCCTTCCTACAACTCATGTCTATTGACTTCTGTTCGTTTGCTGTGCACCTCCAAGAAAAATCTAACTGGATACAAATCAAACTTTTTTCAATTCAGTAAAATATTCTTCGGCCTGCGCAAATGAGTGACATGATTCCATTGTTCCCTTTCTATCTCAGATCAGAGACCTTGGGATCAGAGACTCTGGCAAGCAGTGACCTGGGTGCCCACCACATCCATGACAATGCTGGAATAACAGCATTTTGATGAAAATGTAGAAAATCCTCTTCCCGATAGCAGCATTCTCCTTTCTGTAAAGCAAATAATAGGCTTTGCTCCAACACTGTCATTTTTCAAGACTTTGAACCATTTCTCACAGCTTGGTAGATACCTTATAATGTACCTTATACTGTTTTGCTGTGGCTAAGTATTTTGCTTCCAGACAGGGATTAATAGCTTTTTGGTTTTTCTGTTTTCAGAGACGTGCAGCTGACAATTTGAGAAGACATCATCAATACCAGGTACAAACCTGTGTTTACTTTTGGGCAATTCTTTTTTCTATGCCTCCAGAATGTTTTCATGAGGGAAAAAGAAAAAAAAAATAAAGAAAAATTTAATGGGAAAGCAGAAAAGAAAAATAAAAGGAAACACAAAATGCATACTTATTTCACCTTAGCAAACGAGCTTAGTAATTTTGGTGTTCAAAAAAAAACTTTTGAGAAGTATGGTTGTCTTCTTTTAGGAGCAAAAGGGTATTTTCTAGAGCAATAACGTGCTAACCAGTATTTTGTCCACTGTAACATGGAGTGCCTTTAAAAAAAGCAAACACATAGCCCCAACTCCCTGCCAGGATTCATCAGGAGTGTATATGCAGCTCACTGATGTGCTCTAACCTGCTCTTCATCTCTCCAGCTCTAGTCCCCCATAAACAATTTCTTTTCCCTTAATAACCCCTCTGCCTCAGGTTATTACAGGATTCCCTGTAATTAGTTCTTCTTAATCCTTCCTTCTTCAGCTTCTGCTTTTTTGAGATTATTGTAACACAATGAATAATTTTCAGCTTTATTTTGAATTTTGTTGCGTTAAAAGGGCGGCAAGTTAAACAACATGTAGGCTGTAAGTTTAGTAATAATGAATTCCACATGGGAAATAACTAGAAAAACTAGGACTTTTCCAACCTGAAAAAGAGACAACTGTAAAAAGTAAAACAGGGATCTGTACAATTATGGGGAAGGTGAACACAGAGCAGCTGTTTGCCATTTATCCGCAAACTGAATACCACACACATACTGTGCTGCATTAGTAAGGCTGTAGGCAGCCCTTTGAAGAAAGTGATTATTCTTCTCCAGCCCACACTTGTAGGACTCTATCTGGAGCCATGTGTCCTGTTTGGGCCCCACACTACAAGAGAGATGCTAACAGACTGGAAGGAATCCAGCAAAGGGCCGCCAAGATGGTTAGAGGACTGACAAAAAAAAAATCTTGGATTTCAGCCTGGAGTTGGTTAAGGGGAATATAACTGCTGTCTTAAATAACATAGTGGGTGGTTAGAGAGAATGAGCCAGATTTTTCTTCAAAGTACACAGCAAAAGAACAGGAGTCAGTGGGCACAAATTGCAGGAAGGGAAATTCTGTAAGGTAAGGAGAAACATCCTCACAGTGAGGGGAGTAAAGAATTGGAAAAAATTGTTCAGGGAGGCTGCAGCTTCTTCATTCTTGGAGATATTCAGCATTTGACTGGACATGGCCCTGAGCTGAATCAGACAGCCTCCAGGCATCTTTTCCGACCTAAGTAATTTCTAGGATTCTTAGAAGTAGAAGGCAACAGTGGTAACTATCAGAGTTCAGGTTAAAAATAAATAAAACCCAAATGGAATCTTAGTCCAGCTATACTGTAGAATTAATTGGCAGAGGATTTCTGCATACTGAAAGTTTACATGAGTTCAAAATGCATAGGAAAACCTGTCACAGCCAGTTAAACCTAGAACTGTCATTTCTGATTCAGAAAGTCACTGAATCTCACAGCTTGGGAGGCTTGAGAGAGAATATCTGGAAATAGCGTTATACAGCCACACTAGACTTAATCTCCTCATGAGGCATCAGCAACTGCTCAATGTCAGGCTGCACATTACTGGCATGAGACATACCCTTGGTCAAACCCAATATAGCCCTTCTCACGATAGTAAACATTAGTACTTTCCATGAAAAAGCAGAACCAATTTCTAAACAGATCTAATGCTTATACATTTTTTGTCATGTTCCTAAAACACAAGAAAAGCCCAAGCAGAGCCAAAGAATGTAAGTTTAGTAACTAATACCAAGAAACCTAACACAATGCTTTATATTTTTAGGAAGTTATGAGAAATCTGGTTAAGAGGTATGTTGCAGCAATGATAAGAGATGCCAAAACTGAAGAAGGATTGACAGAAGAAAATTTTAAGGTAGACATTTATTTTTATGTTTATAGGTGTTTTTGTAAGATATTATAAGACTGTGAATCATATTTCTCATACTCAGTTGTTCAGGTAGCTCTAGTAACTTCCTAGAGCAAGTTCTTCTACCTTGAAAATAACAGGTATTATCCAGATGGTGAAGTTTATTACTAATCCCTGCCATAAACCTTTTTTTTCTCTATTTTATTTTTTTTAATTACAAAAGGAAAAGTCAAATTAGCTTTCATGCTCTGATGTTTCATCTTTCTTCCTAATTTTTAGGAGTTAAAACAAGATATTTCCAGCTTTCGCTTTGAAGTCCTGGGTTTGTTGAAAGGAAGCAAGCTGTCTAATTTGCAGACTGCAAAGATGAACAAAGACACTGCCTCTCTGTCAGAAAATGAAGAAAATAGCGAGAGTGAAGGAAACAAGAAAGGAAAGAAAAAACCCTTCAGCCTTTTTGACATAACAACGATGATTCACCCACGATCAGCCAATATTGCCTCTGAAGGGCATAATGTAAGCAATGGCTCAGCAATGATGGTGTCAGAGTCCACTCAGGAGAAACAAAAGCGTGTGAATTTTGTAACAGACATAAAAAATTTTGGGTTGTTTCACAGACGATCAAAAACAAACTCTGTGGAGCAGAGTACAAATAAAATATACACTGTTTCTGAAGAGGTTTCCCGTCAACAGGCAGAAGAACAATGTGAGAAAACTGATGAACTGGAACAGGGAGAGTTGACCATGAACTGTGAATTAAATATCCAAAATCCTGACAAAAAATGTGTGTTAGCTGATTCACAAAATAACAGCAACTCTTTGGATTCACAGGAAGAGGGAAGTATTTGTATTTTAGAAACAGAGAAAATGGAGTTACAGAACTCAGAACCTGCCACACCGCAGGATCAGCTGGACAAGGCATTAGATATTAGCATTGACTCTGCTGGAAAACAGGAAACAATTATTCAGGGTGACTATGTGATAACAAGGTTGTGATGCTTACAGGAGGAAGCATTTACAAATATATATATTTTGCATAGTGCTTTTGGGGAGGGGGGAATGTTTTAAGAATTATATTAGCAAATGCAGAATTACACTTTATAGTACTCAACTGTGGCACTTGATCTTGTAACATAATAGTCAAAAGAAAGATAATATGAGGACCTTCTGTTTTGTAGCCTGCTTTAGCTTTCACGATTTGTTTTACATTTTTTAATAAATGGAAGCATCTTGTATTCTTGTACCGTTGCAATAACCCACAGAAACTTTTTAGCTATCTTTTTCAATTACAACAAATGCAATTTCTCTCATATGATAGTTGACTCCTATGATAAATATTTTTCTATGCAAATAAAAAGTAGCTTAAGAGACTTGTAAGCCTTTATTTAACTTTGTAGGTTCTTAAAATATTCTGGGCATCATAACAATCATACGTGGCTCCTGTCAGCATAATTCATGTCAAGCTATTAGAATCTTTTATTTAAATTGCTAGAAATTTAATTTGTTTCAAAAGCTATACAGAATCAAAAGATAAATTATATTCTTTTATTTATTGAAGGAACATGAATACCTGTAAATTATGAAAGATTGGTCTATTTGATTATTTAATTACAGCTTCTCCCTCACAGCAACAGGAGTATCACTGTCCTGATACCATTGCTAGAAATGCATTTGCAGGGTTTGAAGACTGTGAAAAGTGTTTCTTGTAGGAAAAAAATATCTGTGGTTTGCTAAAAACTGATGATGGATTACTCCCCAGGAATCCATAATCACCACAGTTATTGCTTCTTCAATGATTAATTTTTCCTAACATGAACAACCTATGCACTTTAATATTCAGCTGCTTATTAGCTTTTGCCTTTACAATACACTTGCATTTGCTAAGAGAAAGATACTTCAGGACTAAGCAAGCATACAATGATCCCCTGAGTACCTGGAAAAATATGGCAATTTTTTGAGAAGTTTTAAAAGGCAAGCCTTAAGAGAGTTTCTTTGACAATTTCAGAATTTAGGGGAACCTGATTGGATGTTTTATAAAAAATACCTAAATGTATAAAGAAAACCTGATAGTATTTTTAATAACTGATGAGTGAGTTATTGTCTTAGTCAAAACCAGTATTTTTTAAATTAAACAGTCTGTTTCTTTTTAATTGTTGACTGGTGTCCTACATTATTAAAAATGTAATTTTTCAACTGGCCTAAGAATGACCACCCTCGAACTCTCATTCTTTTCCTCCCTGAATATACCACGTAACTTAACTTCCCTAGCCCTGCCATGGTAGATTTTGTAGTTCATATTAGCCTGTATTAAGAAAACTCCAGATCCATAGTGTACATTTACATTTCAGATTAAATCCATCACATGTTACTTCCACCTCGTAGGAACTGATCCAAAGCCATATCGTTCTGGATCTAAACTGTCCTGATGCTGAACTGAATTTTGAAAATCCAGGCAAATCCCTCTCATCTCAATACTTTTAGGTGAGTTTTCCAGCTCTACTTTACACTTGTGCTACTCTCTCTGAGCTCACATATTGAAAGCTTTCTTCCTGCATATCTGTTTGTGTCATGGCAGATACGGTTGAACCAAAGTGGAAAATATGAGCTGTAATTGGAAAATAGTTTGTATAGCTTTGCAGCAATGCGTTCAAACCATATTTGATTCATTAATTTCCATCTTGGCCTCTTGACTGCTCTGTAGACCCCCTCCACGTCTCTCTCCTTGTCCACCTTTAGATTGTAAGCTCCTCGGGGCAGGGCCTGCAGCTTTTCTGTTTGGAAAGCACCTGAAATATTACAAGTATAAAAAGAAATAAATAATAAGAAGAATGGTGGAATACCTTCATATCATTTTTATTAGGTAAACTCTTAGAGAGTTCTCTCTTCTACTGTGTGCTAAAAATACCGTAAAGCAATGGTGTCACATGTTGTCACAAAGTTTTTTATATCCAAGTTAACAGTCATTCTCCACCACTGATTTCAGTTTCTCATTCTTCATCACGGTTTGTAACACTTTTGAGTCCTAAGCTTACTACCCTTTCACTAGCCCAAGTTCAAAATAAACAGTGCTTACTCAAAAGGGCTTTCAATACATTCCAGCCACATGGTTTCACTCCAGATAAAATGTGCCTGACCAGGGTATTTGTAATGCCAACATCATCATTATCAGAACAAGTTAACTACCACAGGTCTGACCTCTGTGTATTATTCTGCCATCATTAAAGCCTGTGCCTCCTGTGCATGAAGTTCCCAACACCATACAGTTAACCTGAAACATCAGCCACACCATCACATGCCCACCCCACTGTGCTGGGCATCAGTCTAAGTCTTGGAGTAGATACAAGACAGAACAGTGAGTACATCACAGGTGGGAAGGTTACTTAGTCATAGGGACATGAGGTTGCATTGTGTAGCAATAGGTGGTCAGTCTTCTGCTGCTTTTTTTTTTTATAGCCGAATACTGAAATGTAGGTCTATTAGATAAAGCATACTCAAAATCAACATTTGCTCTGTTTTTTGCTGTTCTTAAGCATCAGAGCTTGACGCCAGTAAGGACTGATGCCACTCCATTTAAACTTAATGGCAACTAAGTACCTCATTCTGTGAAATATATGAGCCCAAAATATATCCTACATTGAAATGGTACTTTTATTGCTTTGCAGGCAGCCAAAAAAAATCCCAAACACTTCTCATTGGATGCCTCTCAGAGGACATCTGTGCCAAGAAGGATTTAGAGGTGCACAGAGCAAGGTTTGTAATGCCATGGTAGAGGCATTATTAAGCTTAGCAAAACTGAGCATACTTTCTCCTCAAGAGAAATAAAAAGTTCAAACCTACCTGTCCCTTCCTGCAGCTCCCATTAGTGTCAGTATAGGAGGAACCGGGATATAAACGCCTGTGAAAGACAGTCTTTTGAGGCAGAGTTTAAGATCTTGAAATGTTTCACAGAGCTAGAAAATTGACTAAATAAAAGGTGTTTAATCGCAATATTAGGTTGTTTAGAATGTTAAGAAAACTTTGTTTAGAACATTTTTTAAAACTCTGCGTGCTTCAATGGCCCTCAAGGGCACTGCAGAGGTGAGAGCCATGCATCACAGGGTTCAGACTGAAGGGTCCCGTGAGCCAGCTGCAGACCACAACACTATCTATATGTGGTACAATATCCCCAGAGAGCAAGCCAGGTAGATGCCTCTTCAGGGAGGAACCATGGCTCTGCAGTTGGTTTTAATCTTGCTTTCTTGGTCCATAGATTTGAGACCATTACATTGACTGGTGTGAGCTTAACACTTCACACAGCATTCTTTTTTTTTTTTCACAGGTCAGGATTTAATGAGAAATTCTATGACTTTCATAATTTGAGTTTTTCTGTGAATAATTAGTGCCTAGTTACAGGAGAATGTATATCTTCAACATAGCTATAGCTGTTGGGAGCTGTAAAAGGTGAAGTTTATGGTATTTGGGCACTCAAAATTCTTCAACAGAATGTTTGATACAAGACTGTCTTTCTTAACAGCATCCTTTGACTAAGCAGAACTCATGAAAAACTCTTCCACTGCATGGAATCAAGGGTTAATTCATAAGAGCTTGCATACTTTCTTCAATGGAACTGAAAAAGCAAGAGTAGCCCCAGCTATATCTGTTTCATATGCTCAGCTTTTTAAGAAACCCAAGGCATTAACAATAAAATCATTCCATAGATTTTTAAACATAGATTTTTATAAAAGTTCATGGTTAATGAGCAAGATAAAATAACCTTCTAGAAATCCATGTGTTTCAATTCAACAGGTTAGTAAAATGACTTTTTTCTCCTGTAATAGCAAATCTTTGCAGATTGAAATACTGTATCCCTAAACTCCACTTGCCACTTAAGAAAAGAACAAAACAAAACCAAACCCTGCAACCCCCAAAAAACCCCACAGAGTTTTCAGATTTCAGAGATTCATGAGGTTTTTTAGTATAATTAGTACCCTAAGAACATCTGAAGGCATTGAGCTAACCTTTTGTAAATTCAATGGACAGCACAGACTGATCCTTAAGTGTGGCCAAGTGAGAATAGTAACTTCAAAATAACTCTATCTGGTTAATGATTAAGCCTTTTAGTCTACAGAATAGAGTTTACAAGTCAGGAGATGCATGCATCACCATTTTCTGAGTCAACATGTCTCAAATAAGTATTCAAGCACATTCAGAGAAACTCATAAAGTCCTACACAATTGTTCATTTCTGCAGTAATTTTCATTCATTTTTACTCCTCTATTCTTCCCTATCTGATGTTTTGTTTTTACAGAGAATGTGTTACTTCTCTAATAAAGATAAATATCTTACATTTTTCTGCTACCTGTTTCTAAAAATAGACAGTAAGAGCAAATCATGCAATATTTTATGTTGCATCATCTCAGCATAACCTGGGACCTTGTCCATAGGATTACAGGATAGTTTACTGGGGAATACCAGAAATAGTTTTATTTGGATGAATTACATGTGGTACTGAAAAATATCGTCCAGCCATATCCCAAACGTGAATACCCATATGCAGCTACCCAAGCATGGAAATAGTCTTTCTCTATGACTAATTTAACTGAACTCAGTTTTACACCAAGAAAAACAAGTAAATAGAGAAAAGAAAAATGAGAGAGATCTGCTTTTATGAAATTAGAGTTAGCATAGTGTTTATTAATATTCTTAGTTACCTTCACTTTTACTAAGTAAATTTAGAGGGATTTTTTTTTCAGCACCTATTTTTTAAATGATACAGTGGCTTCCTTGGGTTGCTTTGCAACACATCCAGACTTTGCATTTAGTAATTTAGTAGAATTTCGTTAACTGAGAGATTCTAAGTCAAGAAACCATTATGAGAGACCTCATCTAAGGACTGGTTCTACTGATTTTCTTTTTACAGGATTGTAATTTCCCAAGATATAAAACTCCCTGACCATTTCCCAAATGAATTTATTTTCCTTGAATTATGTGGCTCTGATCTGAAATCAAATCCACATGGAGGAAACGTCAGGATTTCAGCTGAGAAATGTGCTCTGCTCATTTTAAGAGTCTACAAAAATTATTAACTTACCAAATCATTAGGTATGATTTATAGTAATTTAACAGTCATGTCTAAAGAATAATAATGATAATACAAAAAATATAAAAGCACAATATATGTGAGAGAGTGTTTCAGTATTTAAGTCTGTCTAAAACAGGCCAACCATCCAGAGTTTTAGAAAGTCAGACTCTAACCCAAATCTGGCCCACATTTCCCCAGAGAAATGAATATTGAAAAAGTTTATTCATTAAGGGCCACGTATGGTGGGGAAAGAGCACTTAATTTTGGGAGCTACTTCTTTCTTTGCTTGTTTGTTTGTTTTCTATTTCTGCAGAACATGAATAACTTCTGAAACCTTAAATATTCCCACACACTCACACCCTGGAGCTGATGAAGAGAGAACCAGATGTATGATACTGAGCCAAATTTTATTCAGCATGGTCAGGAGAAGTAAGTGATGAAAGATTAAATAAAAGCAATTATAAACCTGGAACTGGTTGTTAGTAATGCAAAAGGCAAACTTTTTTGTAAGAAACTAGGAAAAACCCAATTTACCCGGGAAATCAATTTTCCACATAAAGACAGTATTAAAATATCATTTGAAGTATTTTCATTAGTCAGCTTTGGAATCTCACGTGGGATTTTCTTGCTGATCTTCTGTGACACTGTCACCAATATCAAAGAAAGCATAACAACATTGACTTATCTCCTGACTGTGTCAAAACGATTCTTAAAATTCAGAGAAATATGTCATGCTTTTTTTTTACTTTTTTTTCCCCTCCTCTCTGGCATATTTCATTCTCAGTTTAAAAGATATGGAAGGAATACAATTGGAAGAAAGACTTTACTTAGTTCATGTCCTTATACTTCAGATGAGATTATCCCATGAAACAAAGAAATAGGTACATTGCAGAGCAAGATGGAACATACCTCACTACATCTGTTTAAGTTAACAGATGTGCTAGAGAATTTAGAAGTAAATTCCAACAATATTACTATGTATTGTCATTGTATCTACAGGCCAAGACTTCTGACTATTGGAAATATTTATATCCGCAGGCGCTGCAGTTTGACAGAAGACTGAGCTGCGTGGTATGAACAGGAGGGTTGTGCCTCAGTTCCCATGCCATCTGAGTGGGAACAGCCATAGTGAATTGAATTTATTAGTCAAAAACCAGCATGCTAAGTCATGTACTCAGCAACTGCTTCAGAATTCACACAAAATCATTCAGTAAATGACATAGGTGAACAACATACAAACCTCTGTGCTCACTTTGGTTCTTTCTTTTTCAAGTTTCTATCTGTTATTCCAAATTCTCTTCCTTTCTGTTTCTACATGTATTTACTATTGACTCTACATCCTTCAAAATTCAGTCCTTCAGTTCCAACATTTATTTTCCTGTTTTCACATCTCCTACTAATTTTGTATACTTTCTTTCCCTCCTCTGTCCTTGATGTGCACTCAGTCAGTCATTGTCACACAATTTCCGAGCTAGTATATTCACTCTTCATATATCTCAACAATGCACCAGTCTTTGAACCTGATTAACATATTCTTCATCTCACATGTTGTGTGACTCAAAACTATTTTTTTGTAATCGTTTTGTCAGTATTAGGCATGAGACAGAACACCAAACAACACTTCTTGTGTCAGGACATCATCCTACTACATGATCTTTTTTCAGATGACTTTGGATGTGATGCATTAAACAAACACTAGGAATATTGAAGAGTAATCTAAAAGCCTAAACTGAGAATGAAGAAAACCATATGCAACTGAAACTGCAGTTGGAATTTACCTCTAGTACAGTTTGGTTAAGACATTTAGCCTAATATGCCTATTCACAGAATAGGATGTCTGATTTTTAATGATGGTAAGCAATGAGGATTTGAGATTATATTTCGTCCTTCTAATTTCCAGCTTGGAGCTTATTTTGTGTTTTACACCTTCCTGTCTGAGATTCATATTGCTTCTTTCAAACATAACCATTTCGGTAAATGGAAAGAGGAAGTGAACATGAAGATGACTGAAGAACTTCCACCATTTGCTGGAAAATCTACTAACTGATTTTGTTTCTTTTTTAACCTTTTTAGATACAAATTGATTTTAAAAATATTAATTGAAATAATCTAATTTTTTCTTTTAGTTTCTTACTTTGTTTATTGGCTATGAAACAATACTTAACTTTCAGCTCTTTCCCAGAAATGTTCTACCCTTCCACTCTCTGAGAATATCTTGTATTTTAGTAATGTATTTTCCATTCTTAATTATGTTTTGTTTGCTAATTATGACCTTTTGATATTTGTATTTTTCCAGTAAATTACTTGGATGCATTTAGGTTGTGTTCTTGATATGACATCAAGCATATATTTTTAATATCCAAGCATGCTTCCTGATGCCTAGACCATGTCTTTTCACAGACTGAAATAGTCACAACAGGGGAGAAGCTAACATTTGCTTTATTGCATTATGGCCTTTTTAACAAAATATTGAAAATAAAATATTTCACTGCTATACCTGGAAGCAGACTTAGACATTTCTATTAAAAGAAAAGAAAAAAAGTAGATATTTGCTATCTCTTTGTTCAGCACACAAGCTTCCTTCATGATTTTTAAGAAATAGAAAGAAAACCTTCAAGTATCAAATCACTTCAGCTAGTCCGGGGAAAACTGAAGAGGCAAAGGGGAAGGAAGTGTTTTCTTCTGATTTAGACTCTTTTGTGAGAAGAGCACTGGTCATCTTTCCAAAATATTAGTAGACCTATTTTAGAGGACACTCAGCTTAGAAGAACAGGTTGCAATTCTTGCTCTCTCTGAGATGCACATCTACAAAAAGACTGTCGATACCTCAAGGATCTTTGGCAGCCTAGAGGAATCTTCCCACTCTTAGGTGAAATATATACTCTAAAAGAAACCTAGATGTCCCAAAGCCCAGCTAAGCACTCTGAATGATTTCTCTATTTCTTTTCATCAAAAAAAGACACTTATAAAATAGAACAAGTCTAACAGGATGCTTAGTCATATAAAATAGCATTAGTGCTTTTGGCATTTGACCCAGCTGCAGCACACTGTCTCTGATGAAACTTTATCACTGAATCAGCAAGTAACTAAGTCTTCTCTAGACTACTCAAATTCTCTCAGGATTATCCCAGTTTGGAATGAAAGGGTAGGAATAACCCAGCCCTAGCTGGGAAAGTGCTTGGCTTGACAACACCTTGTGTCTCTCTGGCACAATGGACTTGAAGGTGTACCTTAGCACAGGCTGCAGAGGGTTCTCCATTTGCATAAAAGGGCAGACACTGAGTGAGTAATGTTTTGACTTCAACGGCAGCACCTGCACAATGAACTTGAGCCCACAAGAATTTCTGAAATCATCTCAGCCCCACCCACTAAATTCCTGGGAACACAAATGAATCAGTTGCTCAGCTCAAATATTGGAATTGGATTCATTTGAATCTCATAACAAAAAGGGCAAAAGGTGGCTTGAAATAATTTCTCCATTGTCTTTCTTTCTGCCTTGAACAAATTCAGGAGATTGATTTCTAATATTCTGTGAGATTAAATGAGCTGGTGTTTGAAGCATTATATTACTAGTTTGACATTGCCTTTGAAAAAACAAATCTAGCAAGAGGTTTTGGTGACTTGCTAATTTTGCATCCATTTTTTATTTGTCCATTAGTTTTTGATGGCTTAGTCTTGATGCTTATCAAGAATTACTTCTTGCCTATTTTTATCACTTCAGTCTTTTAAAATTTAATTTCAAACTGAATTTTCAGACCTTTATAGAGAAGCTACAGACCCCAGGTAACACTACAGTAAACAAGAAAACATTTTCCATGCATCTAACAGTCTTGAAAATGTTCACAATACAGGAAATTTTTAAAATCAGATAGCATGAAAAGTATTATAAATTAAAAGAAGTGTTTTCTACATACCTAAAATGACAGATACAAGGAGGGGGAAATAAAACAAAACCAAACACTGAAGCAGTGGAGTAGCTATTTTTGTCTGAGGCCAACACACTTAGAAGTCTAAGACCTATTTCTAAAAAAAATTTTAGCACAGAAACAGAAAAATAATGTTCATTTTCCATAGCTGGATTAACTTAGACTCAAAAACATGTCTTCCTTTTATAAAAAAAAAATAAAAAATTGAAAATCCTACACTTACTAGCCTGTGTTTATTGCAGATAACGCTGTTATTTCATAAAACTTTTGACAAAGAGGTTTTTTCTGCTCTTTATAGATGCTTACTCTTACCAAGAGTAAACAGTCCTTAATGTACAGACACTGCATGCTTAGCTTCCCCATAACATGTACTCCCACGGAAATTGAAGCTAGATTGAGCTATGGATTGAATGTACACATACTGCTGCCCCTTGCAAAATGACTGGCCTTGTTTCATTTTCACATTGCCATGTTGACATGAATCAGTCAATGAAGCAACAAAAGTCTCTCTGTGCAGTATTGCAGGGTGTCATCACCTGCTCAGCTGATTGAAAACCACTAATATCTTCAGGAAAAGGGTAGTACATTATTTTTAGTTTCTTGCATTAAAAGAGCAACATGGTTTAGCCTCATAATCAAATACAGAACATTTTAAGTCTCAAAAATACATGAAACTCAAAGGGAGTATTTCCCTGCAAAAACTGCTCAGAATTTTATTTGAAAGCTGCAGGATTCAGCTCTGATATTTAGAGGCTGTCATAGAGTTGTGCTAAATAGTTTGTTGTGATACTTCTGAGGTTTTTCCTTAAAGAGCTCTCCAAGCCACTGAGAAAAGCCAGGAATGTGAAATACAGTGAATCTTTACAGAAAAGGCTCCAAAAATTCTTACTACTATTCTGTTTTTACTTTCTGACTAACAGGACTTAATTCTACCTTTATAATTGCAATTTGTCACAATGTATTAGGTCTCACATCCCTAGGGGCATATAGAAGTCTAGAATGACCATGACTAGGGCTCTTTTTGTTATGTTGCATTGCACAGGATTCTGCTCTTTCCTTAGGGCCTACATCTAGGTAACTATTAGAATAAAACATGGTCCATCTATGGGCACTGCTTGGAATTCATATTTAGATGCAATATGCTGTGCATCAAAAATAATATCAACAGCCCTGTAGTGTTCGATGTTGTAAATACATCAATTCAAGATTTCAGCTTTTAGCAACGCTATTTTTTTATCCATTTTCTTTCTTTTCTGTTTAAACTTTCATCTCAGTTTACATCTCTCTTTTTGGAACAGCAGTGTTGGGCCAATATGGAGGATGATTATATTTGAGCTCAGCATTACGTCTTCTTCTGGAATAAGGATTTCTAAGTAATCCTCAGACGTTATGATAATATTTAAAGTGTTCCTCACATATAAGAAAAGTAAGTTGACATGCTAAATAGTCATCTTTACGTATTTTAATTATATCTGGTTCCCATTGTAAGTAAAGACATAGGTTCAACCTTGTAACTGGGAAATAAAAGGCTTCATCCTACACAGACTGATCCTACTGCTAAAATTAGGAGGAGAACAGGAAGATATTATTACAATAATGTCTCTATGACAGTCTTTACATGTCATAAGTGTGGAAAAAATAACTGCAATTGAGAAAAATATTTCAGAGAATTTTTATAGAAATCTGTTAGATTATGAAGTTTCCTGTCTGACAGTGGTAAGGGAAAAAAAGGAGTCTACACTGTTTCTGAGTGACATAATTAAAACATTATTTTCTTTTCATCAGGCACTATCTGAACTGTTACAGGTTTTTGAGACAACCATAACCTAGAAAACCAGAGCAGGGGAGATCCTAGTTTAAATATACACCTTCTCTAACTATTGAGTTGAGAAGAAAGACAGATTTAGGTGACTGTAGGATTTTATTTTTTTAAACATATCATGGACTTTGAATTGAGCTTTGACCAATTTACCTGTTAGCTTATTTAAATTATATAAAACTAACCAGTTACTAAATATAGTGAACACAATTTGGGCTGTGGATAGTATATAAGCAGTTTCTTCTGTGTACTCAATATCCAGACCTAGTCTGGTCTTGATTAGCTCTCATGAGTCACACCAAATTCATAGTGGCTGATCCTCAATAAGCTTTCACCTACCAAAGGCAAAGCAGGAAAAGTGTTACAAGCAGCTTTTAAAGTTCATTCATATCTAAAAATGTATGTTAGTGAATATGTTTTAAGTAGTTCTTTCAAAACACATTTAAGGTTTAGGACATTTATTTTGTATTTTAAAAAAGTAGTGTTGTGGTTTAACCCCAGGTAGTCACTAAGCTCCCCACTGGCCCCTCACTTACTCCCTCTGCGTTAGGGTGGGGGAGAGAATTGAAAGGGTAAAAGCAAGAAAACACAGGGGTTGAGATAAAGAGTTTAATAGGTAAAGCAAAATCTGCACAAGCAAGCAAAGCAAAACAAGGCATTAAATCCCCATTTCTCATCTGCAAGCAGGAGTACAGCCACACCCAGGAAAGCAGGGCTCCATCATATGTATTGGTCATTTGTGAAGACAAACACTGTAACTCCAAATGTACCCCCTTTCTCCTCCTTTCCTCAGCTTTATACGCTGGCATGACACCATATAGTATGGAATCTCCCTTGTTAAGCTGGGGTCAGCTGTCCTGGCTGTGTTCCCTCTCAACTTCTTGTGCTTCCCTAGCCCACTTACTGGTTGGGTGGGGTGAGAAGCAGAAAAGGCCTTGACACTGTGCAAACTCTGCACATCAGTAACAGAAACATTTCTATATTGTCAACCCTGTCTTCAGCACAAATCTCAGTCATAGATCCCTACTAAGCACTGTGAAGAAAATTAACTCCACCCCAGTCAAAAGCAGCATAAATGTTCAGATAATTATAATACCTATTTATTGAAATGTATTTTGGCTTAGCCTGAGATCCATGCCTTCTCTTTGAGTTTAGAAAACGACTATGTGGAAGTAACCCAGAAAAAAGCCACAACAAATTAAACTTGCTGAAAACACACTTTCATTTTTGTCAACTCTGTGACCAAGAAGCTGCAGTCTGCAATAATGAAAGGTTAATATAAAACAATTGAAATTGAACCATTATAGGAGCAATTATCCTAGCTGAAAGTTTATGTTTTCATGTTCAGAATTCAAAGGGAGCGTAATGTGAAGTACCCTGTGCTACATCTGTAAGGGGATGTAAAAGGTCCATTACGGGCCTTATAGCAATATGGCATTGGGCTTAAATATGCCAAGGACCAAGAATAATGGTTGAAAATCTTTCATGCAGATAAGTTTTCATGTTCATATTTTCTTGTTTCTGTTGCCATTTCTTTAATAATAAAATGATCACTCAGCTTTAATATTCTTGGTTCATCAGTTCAAAAAAACAAGAAAAATCACATTCTGCTCTACATAAGAAGAAACTGAGTCTCTAGATATTTTTGGAAAGAACTTAGATAACTGTTTTTTAAAAAGCCATATAACTAATGGAAGGGTGTAAAGACAACAGACACCCAGTGGTGTCTAGTAAATGGAAAAGAAGAAATAAGCAAAAACTGAAATTCCATTTAAACATAAGAAAAAAACTTTTATTTTGAAGATGAACAAACACTCAAACAGGTTGCCCAGAGAGGTTGTGGAGCCTCCATCCCTGAAGATACTCAAAACCTGACACAGTTCTGAGAAACCCATTCTGATTCTGCTCTGAGCAGGGAACTGGATGAGGTGATGCCTGGAGCTGACTTCTTTCTTCATTCTTTTCTATCTGTCTTCTTTTAAAACTGAAGAGCTTGAAATTTGAACAGTACAGCTGGAAGAACTGCCATATGTATTATCCTCTCCACTGACAATTTAATTACGGATTTTTTAGATTTCCAATTGTGGTGGGGGGGAAACAGTTTTCCCCCTGAAGTTATAAAATGGTAAAACCCCAGGGGATGGTGACCCTTGAAGTTTTGAGGTTTTACCCAATGAGCGCTTCTGCAAAATATAAACACATCACAAGCAGAACGGAAAAGGGGCTGCAGGGACTTGGAACAATGTAAAGCTGGGCTAAGTACCTGTAGCTATAAAGCTAAAGAAGTTTTCTCCACTGTAAGACGCAGCAGGAGCAGCGTCCAGAGAGTGGTGGCAGAGAGCCAGAAGAGATAAGGAGCAGCAAACAGCATGCAGCCAAGGAGGACGCAGAGTTGTCTGAAGAGAAAGAAAGCCAGCAGCAGAGAGAGCAGACCTAAGCTCTACAGGCAGAGTTTTTGGGGTAAGAACTGAACAAAAAGACCCCAAACTCCCTGGAGACCCCTCCTAGAGAGAGGAGGATGATGGACTTTCAGTCTTGGAGTGCTACAGCACTGCAGGAAGGAGCTAAAAAGCTCAGAAGAGGAATGCGGAGGGGGTGACCTTGGCCCCCCCGCTGCCTTGAGACAGAGCACAGAAGCTCTGTAGGGAACTTGAATCCCCTGAAAATAGGGACCGTCACGAAGACCCCTGAGCTTCGTGATATGACATAGTGAAGTGACCCTTTTCCCGGTGAACACAGCCTACGTAAAAGAAGACCCTCGCTTGGAGATGAGTGGCTGAGAGGGCTTGGATACCCCCTCGTGTGTACTGGCAGAGATCCAGCTACAGCTGCTGCATGGAAGAGAGAGAGAGAGACTGCTACTCTGAAGAGAATGCTGCTCTGAAAGCAGAAAAGATCTGTCCTTCTTCCCTCCTGGACTTTTGTTTGGAGGGGAGAAGAGATTTGATCCATTGTAAATACTTTTATGTCATGGTAGAAATAGTTAAGATTGTATATGATGCATTATACTATTTATTTGTACAGTCATTGTAATATATATTCCCTTTCCCCCATTTTGAGACTTGTGTGGTGTCTGGAAACCCATCTCACACCAGGTTGAGATGTGGGAGGGGGCTTGGACTAGGGAATTGGATTTTGGGGATCTCAAACCATGACACCAATGCAGCGGGTTTCTGGAAGCCTCCAAGAAGGAACACTTTAAAAATTGAAGAGTTTGCTTGTAGACTGCCCAGGATTTAAGTTCTCACCTCTCACTCTCCACCTACAATGAGAACTGTATGCAGTGATGTAGGCTACTTTGTGGTAAGCAACATCGGGTTGTAATGCCTGCAATGTGCTCCTAGACCGAGTACAAAGATTGTACCTCTGAGCTCAGGGAAGCCACATGACCTGTCCTCAGCTTCTCAAAATGCAGAAACCCATCCATCCCTGAGAGGTCAACGTCCAGCATGGTCAACTCTCCCTCTCTGAGAGCAAGCCTTCAAAACATGATATGGGAGTGTTAGTAGCAAAATACTTCATTCCTTTGGTTCTTCTAGTCTGTGGGATCCTCTTTTAGATTGGCATGTGCTTTTTCTTATAAGGAGGGTGGACATGGAAATAGTTTTGTGCATTTGAGGAGGTTAAGGTTTAAAAGTCCATGGTATTTCTACTGCAGTAGATGATATTTTCCAGATAATCTCTAATCATTGTCACAGACAATTCTATAGTAATGCATTTGTTCAAGGAATTTTCATCGACTTCATAAACTGCAATGACTCATTTAAAACTCTTGCTGTTTATTATGTCAGAGGATACTTATTCACTTCTTAGAGGACCCCTGCCACAGTTAACTATAGCTTTTCTTTGTATCATTACCCTATTACAGCATCTGCAGTCCCTAGAGGAATGTTTACTTCACCAATCAGTAACTTGATAAGGCTATAATGTATAAAATAAATGAAGGAAAACTCTTTGCTCTGGAACATAACATTCTTTAGTAGAGTGGGTGCCTTTCAAATTCCTTTTTAATGTTTATGTGTGGTCACTTATTTTTAATCTAAGCCAACCATGACTCAGTTATAAAGCTGAAGAGCAAAATAAGTTAGTTTATTTTTAAAAAAAACCTTTTTGCTAAATTTAGGGGTGTTTATCTGACAATAATTCTAAAATACTCAAGTATAAAATATTTAACCATGAGACTTCCTTTTTTTTCCATTCAACTCATATCAAAGTGCTGCTGGATTTAGTTTGTTGGTAATGACAAAAGGAACTCCTCTCACTTCTGTTTGGTTTGTGCATTAGATTAATCTTCAGATTTGTGTCCTCCTTTCTATGACATTCATTAATAATTATGGACTACAGAAGTTACACAAAGGGTAAATGCAAGACATCTGATTGAAATCAACTTCTGCATTGAGTTTCCATTTATAATTTCCTGATCCCAAGCCATAGTGCCTGCCCAGGCTCAAGGAAGGGTAGCTTTATCAGTTCTCAGTAGCCCCAAAGGACAAAGCAACACAATCTGTATGCAGCCTTCTGCAGACACAGCTCTTCAGTCACAGCTTTTACTCTGAGAGCATTTTAAGAGTAATGGAAGCAGATCTATCTGGTTGATGTTCTTTGCAGTCCCTTGATGCTTCCTGGGATGGGAAAGATTTTTCTTTCTCTGGAAGAACTGACTTCAAACTCAGATACTGAGCTCCATTTAGCACCTCCAATTCCATGCCTAGTGTAAGACAAAACAGTTTTACTCACACAAGAAAGTGAACACATTGAAATATGTTGTAATAATAGGAATATCACATATAATTTTCTATTTTTTTTAATTTTATTTTACTGTTAAACATCTTTGTATTTTAAGAATCATTGACTTAGGGGTTATTTACTTAGCCAATAGGCTTTCTAATAGGCTAATCCTTTTCCAGTAGGATTTCTGCAGCTCCTAAGGATTTTCAAGCACAACGTATTGTTTGGCATTGGAATGCAGGTGCTTGAGCAAGCTTCTCTGTGGTCTGCACACCAACACAAGCATATACAACAGGCACTAATCCATACATCCTACCTCTCTGTAACAGGTGCCAACAGTATCATGACAACCAAGGAGTGCAAAGTTCCTTGGTTCAGCTGTTTTTACAGAATGCATTCTACCAAAATTATTTTTCATAATCATTCTCGGAAATGCACCAGTAAATATTTGCTCTTTCCAGAAGCTTTTTCTGCAAAGAAACATTGCCTGCAGAAATAATCACAGTTGGAACACAACTCTGATGTCTTTAGATATTCAAGACCTATAAAGATTGGCATCTGTTTGCCTTCAGTTTAACAGGAAAATAAATAAAACAATGTTTGGGAACCAAAAGTGCACCATAACTTGATTGATTTATTTGCTGAAATACATGCACATGTTTAATTTTTCATTTCATAAACCATAGAGCTCCAGGATAGCTGCTGAAAAGATACCTCGTGAGAACCTCTGTACTGAGAAAGTCAAATTAATCAAAGTCTTATGGAGAACCAAAAACCCTTAAGACATCTTGTAATTTAAATCCAAACAAATACACTCTTGTCTTCAAACACAAATAATTAAAAAGAAAATAAAAATTTTATGAGAGGAATCAGATTTGTCTTATGGTGTTAAACATCATTTTTAAGACAGGTAAAACTACACAAAATGTAAGAATTCATTGTGAATGCTCAGAAACACAAAAAGATGTACAACACACACAAAACTTTACTTTGTTAAACAGAAGTTTAAGGATGATTTGAGCAAGCAGCCTTCAACTCTACCCTTTCCTCTCCAGCTGTAGGGACCATCACACACACACACACACACACACACACACATCCTCAACAAAACACTATCCTTGACCTCCACAAAACACAAAACCAGGAAGACAGCCAGGGTCCTTGTCCTTACTGGATGGGCTGTAGAACAAAAAACCAAAACATGGTACAAAGTTTTGGTGGACGTGGGGTGGGTGACGGGCAGGTTTTGTCCACTGCCAGCAGTTTGAAAACAGCTGTGACCGGCACAGGGCAGCTCCAGACTCCTCTGGCACAGCCCGCCTTGCAGCCCCACGGTCTGATGTTCGTTGTTATGTAATGACTTCTGCTTGACGTGGTCCCAAATGTTTCTTCTGGAGAAGAAGAGCAGCCATGTGCTGTATAAGAGCTTAGTTCTCCAACAACCCTTTCTCTTAAATCTCTGTCTGAACCCTTAGCTGTGGAGGGGTGTTCTGCAGACAGAAATTAGGCATTTGAAGGACCATTCTGTATGACTTTCTGAGAACCAGACCAAGTCAGGCGCCATTTCTGATGGCACCTTAGGCAAAGAGGAGTTTCCTAAACTCAGTATGCACGTGGCTCCCCAGTACGCAGGGCTTTAGAGGCTGGGTTGTGCCCTCTGTCACACATCTTATACCTATGCTTGCTTCAAAAGTTCAAGACTTCAAAGACTCCAGCTTTGATGGTAACATCCAAAACTTTAAGGCAAGTCCAGGTGAGGCATCAACATGAATGTGATGTTGCTCTGCAATAACAAAACCCCCACATGCTGTCACAACTCTCATTAAATGTTAGCAGTATGTTTAAAAATCTGCTATCAACTTTATATGCAGTTTGGACTGATTATAATTTATTTTGACAGCCTCATTCTCCTTTGTATGTCTTCCATTTTACTCTGGAAGACTTACGGGGTTCCTTAAAGTGCATGTAGGTTATTTCCTTGCCACTTCAGCCACTCTTATTCTGCCAGAGGGAGCTACGTGAAAGAGGAGGACTTAAATGTTTTTAAGCAATGGTGTGATGAAGGGCAAAGCATTTGGAAGCACTGCAAAAAAATGAGAGAGCAAAGCATTATGTTTTTCAGTATTAAACTCTATGCCCATTGTGAAGGAGCAAGATTCAGGATGGGAGCGGTTCCAGGCGTGGAGAAAGACATACAGCAATTGACAGGACTTTATTATATGGATTTACCGTTATTATGTGGTTTCAGATTTGTGTATCGCGTTGTACCCACACTACACAGTGCACAGCCTGGGCAAGCCCAGGCTTGCCACGAGCCTTGCCTGCTCCCTGCTTCCCTGCTCCCCTCTCTGATAGGCTGGAGAAGCTGCAGAGAGGAGACAGTTACCATTCGCCCTTTCCTTTCCCGGTTCCTCCCACGTTCCTCCCCCTTTGCCTGTGTCCCTCCCCCGATTTGCTCCCCCATTTGTCTGTCTCATGCTCCACCCCATATTCTAGCCCTTTCCCCGCCTGAACCCATAAAACCCCGACACACCTCAATAAAGTATTCCATTTGCACCTCTACCTTGTCTCTGGACCTGTCTGCGCTGTGTCATGGCCCCACCCCCTCTCAGACTGTGGCAGCTCATACCATCTGTTAGAAACAAATATCAATCTTAATATCCTCAGGGCTGCTGTTCTCCCATTTTCTGCTCTTCATCCTCTTTAACTCCACGGTTTAATTGTATTTGGGAGAATTATCGTATCCAAATTAAGGCCTGTGTGAGCAGAACATAGGAAGAAATTTAAATCAATTTAGACACCAACTCATGTCAAAAAGGAAACCTTGAAACTGATGATTACTCATGCTGGAACTACCTAGTGTTACTCAAGCTAGAACTGGAGGTTATTGTTTAGTTAGAACTAACACAACACATAATATTGACCAAGTATTGTTCCATACATCTTTGATGACATGTTCACATCAAGGAAAGATTGTGTCGAACATAGAAGTCAGGAAAAACCCAACAAGACTTGTTCTCGGGGCAAGGGAGACATGGTATCACATCTTGTCTTGGACCAAAGTAGTCCTTACATTTCTCAGACCTTATTGAGATCATACAGCTCAGTAGAGGATTTTCTCTTAAAATGGAGGAGAAAAAAAAAAAAAAAAAAGGCAGAAATTCAGTCTAAGATAACCTCTCCTTAAAGTAGTCTTTTTTCTGAAGACCTATTTCTTCACTGTATACTCGGCTATTATGATATCATTGTGACAAAGATTTGACCTTATATTGGAACATCCTATATTCCATAAGTTCTCTTCTAGTCTCTCAAATTGAAACTTTGGTCATGCATAGTACTAGGTGTCATAGTCCTGACTTTGAAATATTTAATCTTTCCAAAATTGATCTCAGGGCAGACTTTTAAAAGAATTTAAAGATGCATGGAATTGTAGGTGGAATTCTTCCCATGTGTGAGAATGCATCCTCTAAGTTGTTAAAGAACTTTAACAAGTTTATCACTCAGTGATTTACAAGTCTGGTGTCCACTGAAAATTAGTAGAATATATTCATTTTTATTTTGTGCCTTATCAGTTACAACTACACACATAAACTTATTTCTCTTTGTGTTGCTAGGGTCTAAGAAGCTAATCCTTTCCACACCATAAGAACTAATCAATCAACAGTCCAAGTTTTATAAGAACTGTAGGCACTGGTTATTTGCTTGGATAGCCTCAGAGTCAGTCACATAATATTTAAATTTTCTGTTATCAATCCTCCACAGCAGTCAGCAGCACTGAAGTGAGAAATTCACAGAATAGGTATGAAAAGAGGAGGCTGCCATGTGTCTAATAGTTTGGTAGCTATCATTTCATTAAACCCCAGGATATTTAGAGAAATTAAAATTTATTTAATGATCTGACAGATTGGTGCTGTTTGTAGTATATGTTATAATCTGTACTTCAAAATGTAAAAATTTAACCAATCACTCAAAAAATCCGATATAAACTTTTATGTATAATTAAAAAGGAAAATCTGTTCCTCACCAAAAAATACATCTCCTTTTGCAATAGTTATCTTCAAGAAAGATATTTCTGGCATTCAAGATATTTAGTGCAGTATTTGGTCTTATACTCTACTATTTAGGTGATATGAGAAATCATAAAACTTTTTTTTTCAGATACAGAATAATCAAACAACAATTCTGTTCATCGGCATAACAAATCCAGAAATTTTACACATAGATATTTTCATGAATTTTCATTAATCTGTTTTTTATTTTGCGATATCTCTGATCTTCTGTGGATGTGGATTCTTGTTTTATTCCATGGTTTTTACTTTTAAAAGCCAGTCTTAGAGTCTGGTTCCTATTAATTCAGCTTTTCTGCAACAAGATATTATGGTTCTCTCATTTTGATTCAGCTTGCTTCTGAATACAATAACCCCTCCTCCCAATGATTAAGATAAATAAAGTATTTGAAAAGCCACTGGATTGTATTGCTATGGTAACCCACTGAACCATTGAAATAATAATTGTGTGCCTGACATTATATATAAAGTTTTAATTTTCCCTCCAAAATACAATACTGATATACTTAATCTTTTTCTCAACCCTTTACCCATGTCAAGGAGAAAATAAATTTTCTTTAACATTGGATCATTAAATCTACTGATTTGTCAAGGTAGATTATATTTTGCATGACTTTGTTTGTGTAATTTTGCCTTGCAAATCATGATCTTTAAACTGAACAAAGTTTTAGTTTAATAATAAAAGCTACAGTAGATGTCATCTCTTATGAAAAGTCACATATTCTAGAAAGGACTGGAAAAAATCCTGATGTGCAAATATGCAAAAACTTCATGCAGACACACATACTACAGAACAAATCTAACAGTGCATGCTTTGAAAAGTCTAAAATGCAATACAATGCTCACATGACTTGCTGAATTGAAATCTAAATCTGAAATTCATATTTATCTACCAGAGCAACACCCTTTTTCTGTAAGTGTGAATCTATATGAAATGTCATTAAAAGCAGAAGTTTGATTTTCTTCAAGCTGGTTTGTATGATCTGCTTTAGAAAAGTGACATTATTCATATTTTCATATCATCTTAGCTCTTCAAAAGACAATTTGAGAATTTTAAGTTATTAATGAGGAAGACAGTCTCATGCTTTTCGTCATAAAAGCATTTAAGTTTCGACCTTATCACACTGTATATGAAAATGAAAGTCAGGCCACATTTGATGTCTTTTTCATTGTCCTTTGTTTTTTGCACAAATGTAAACCCAGTGAAAGGTCTCAGTGGTTGTCCTGGTTTCAGCTAGGGTAGAGTTAATTTATTCTCAGTAGTTGTTACAGTGCTGTGTTTTTGATTTGGAATGAGAATGGTGTTGATAACACACTGATGGTTTGGGATTTTGCCAAGTCATGTTTACCCTAAGTCAAGGCCTTTTTTTTCCTGTCTCAAGCTCTGCCAGTGAGGAGGTACACAGAAAAAACTGTGAGAGAGCATAGCTGGGACAGATGACCTGAACTGACCAAATGGATATTCCACAACATAGAACATCATGCCCACTCAGTATATAAACTGGGGGGAGTTACCTGGAAGGGAGGCTGATCTGGGTTTGGGAAGGGGATTCTGACATTGGTCAGTGGGTGGTGAGCAATTGCATTGTACATCACTTGTTTATCCTTTTTTATTATCATTATTATTATAATTTACCATTACTACTATATTTTACTTTACTTTCAATATTAAACTGTTCTTTTCTCAAGATACAAGTTTTACTTTGATTCTTCTCCCCATTCCACCCAAGGCAGGGGGTGAGTGGACGTGGGAAGAGAGGATGGGTTGAGTGAGGAGCTGTGTGGTGCTTAATTTCCATCTGGGCTTAAAAGGTGATGTGGGTATAAGACAATGCCTCAACACTGAGTTCTTATTGGCAGAATTATTTATTTGGCTTATTAAGTGATCTAGTTATTTTTAAAAGTTAAAAACCTAAATACTTCCATTCCTGGAAGAGGTATTTTGTTTCTTAGGAAAGCTTACATCTTAAGGTTTCACAAGGCTCAGAAAAACTATCAACTTTTTGGAGTGAATGTTTATAAGGAGAAGTCCTGATTCAGAACCCATACTGGTATTCTAGTCTACATTTACAGTACCATAGCCTAACCACACACTAAGAAAACCCTAAAATTTGTGCCATGTACTAAAACTGGTTTTGGGAAAGAGACAGCAGATCATTGCCCTGTCTCTAGACAGGATACACAGGAATGTAAATCATAAGAAGGAAGACAATCTGTCTTGTCATGTCTGGAATTGGTTCCCTGAATTTAATTTCAGCTCTGGGCAGTGAAATGTCAGACAAGCTTGAATGTCAGACAAATAGAGATGCCTGATATTTCACACCATGTGGGAATCCAGGGTCAAATCCCTCCCTGCTCCATTTGAGTGGAAGCCATGGATATCCAGCAGCTCTTGAAACTCAAGACTTTGTGTTATATAGCCACCTCTGTAAATATAATGATATTATTTTTGAGATATATTTTTCTATGACTAATACTTTTATCTATTTTTAGTATTTATCACTGTCTTATCAGTGGTAAATCTTGCATTCAGTTTATAAATTGACTTCTGAAACCAAACTACATTGCTTTCACTTAAAAAAGTAATCTGAACAGGAAGTACTTTTAGATCTTGCTAACAATATTAGTGATTATGTTTCCTGAAATCTTTTAGAACTGACAGATAATTCTCAAAAAACTGCATTCTAGTTGCCTAGACCACTTCTCTTTTCCCACATTCAGTTGACACTACTACCTTCTTTACTTAGAAAAACTCTATTTGAGTTATAGCATGTGAACTTGAATCTTGACACAAAAAATGACTAATGAACCTTCATTTTAATGCCAAATCCATTTCACTTCCATATATATATATATTCAAAAGTTCAACCTGAGCAAGTTAAGCTTTAAAGCTTCACTCCACCTCAGTTTTGGTACTCCTTGTTTCATGTCTTCCAGAATGCCACTTTTCTTGTGTTTAACATTACCACCCTATAAAACCTGAAAGTATTTGTTTCATTTGGAGTCACTCTTAAGTCTTCCTACATTATTCTCAGTGCAAAGCAACAGCAGCTTTTTTATTGTTATAGTCTTATTGATAAAAGGCCTAAATAAAAAGATCTCTTTCATTGTAAATGCTTATTATTCCCATTCTTTTCTTGATTTCTCATGCAAAGCTTTCTCAATGACCACGCACCACATCACCACCTCCATAAATTCCAGTATCTTTCTTGTGGTTTTGATTCATGGCCTAGTATCTGTATATTCCATGTTGCAAAGCCTGGTTGTTACATGAAGGCATCATGGTAGTCAGGATTGTACTGTCTATAAATAGCAAGAAGCTTAGAATTTTACCTTACGTTGACACTAACCATCACTAAATTCAAACCAAAAGAAACAGCTATCATTTTTGTAGCATATATATCCTGAGGACCCCTCCTTAGTGTTTCTGACACTGCAGGCACTGCAATAAGTGGCATTTTGTTTAACTAAAAGCATGGCAAATTTTACCTGTACTGGAGTAGTTTAGATGACCTTTGAAATCTGAAAAACTTTCCAACAGAGTAAATAAGAATTTATTTGATCCATTTAGGATGCAAATTAATAAGTGACAATTTGCTGTCATTTTAACCTCAACCAAAAAAATACTTACAATGAAACATGGTCACTAACTAAACTGTGGTACTGGTGGACTCTGGTTTTTTGTCTGTGTTTTTTCCTTTAAGTAGTAAAGAATAGAGAGTGTGGACACACAATGTAGTTCACTATCATACTGTATAATACCAGAGCATCCTTGAAAAGTTAGAGGTGCACAACACAAGCATCCTTGATGTAGACTTCTACTGTGGCTTTGGGACCATGTACTCCGTTCTACTGCTACCTGAATTGCTTCTTAACTCCTATTGGTTGGTTCACTCAGCTCTTATCTCAGTGTTGCACTTACTATGTGCTGTAAAAGCACAAGAATTTGAGAATAAAGTGGAATTTATTTCAGGCTGCATTATCAGATGTGCTCACTTAGAAAGAAGAGAAATGTTTGTCTATGGCAACAGCATCACCTGCTGTTGAATGAGGAATCAACAGTCCCATTTCCCAAGGAGTTTGCCTAATCCTTATTTTATTTTTCATGGTAATTGAGCTGAATATGCAGACCTGGACTGAGGAATAAGACCACATAACTTATGCTGAACTGTAATATTTTACAAAATCTTGCCATATGCACATAACTGACTGTAAATAGCAATTCATATATTGGGACTTTTAGTGTCACTTTGATACAGAGAAAGTAGAATATTTTGATGTTTAGGGCTGTAGATTTTTCCCAAAATCCATAAGAAGGATCAGTCCATACTATGAAAAACTTTTGAGAGATTTATTAAGAAACAATCATTCCCTGGGGTTGGAGATCAAGAACTGGGTAATGGGGAAACATTAAAGATTTAAATTGTGTAGTTTGGCAATAAGAAGCCTAATGGGATTTATGAAAAGGGTCTAAAATATTTCAACAAACTGAAAAGTATAAGGAAAATTAATTAGCTCCTGTAGGTGTGGAGTGACTGTGCTTAAAAAAGTGAAAATTTATGCAGAGTATCAGCAAGAGACCCTGTCATTAAGACTAGTCATTAAGATGGGAAATAGCAGCTAATCACCAGCTCACAAGCTGATCACCAGAAAACATATTGTACTGTAAGTAATCTTATTTAGCATAGTATATTTTTAAAGTGTCTATTCCTGAAAAACAAACCACCAAAGAAAAGATGTGAATGTTGGGATTCTCCTATTATGGCACTGGGCTTTCAAAAGGTTAGGAGTCTAGTTCAAACTAGGTGCCAGATCTGCTTTGCTGTTAGAGGAGAGAACACAAATCTTTCAACATAAAATCTGAATTACCCTCTCTCCACCTGGGACAAAAGGAGAGTAGCCTTGACTTCGAGATGGCTAAATTTAGGTGATGTGAAACTTAGCTTGTAAAGCTATCACATAAAAAATCAGCAGTTAAGCAGGGTTGTGATGTTTCAGAAGTGAGCTATGATACCTGAAAGTAAAACCCTGATGTGATAGACAATAAACGGGTAACTTAAGCAGGTTTATTAGCATCTAAATGCTGGTGATAGTGGAGGAAAAAATAAGGTGCCTTCTTAGGCTAATTTGTTTTAATTTCTCAACTGACTGACTGTGACTATCAAGCCATGCATCCATGCTCATCCTCTTCACAGGACCACCAGCATATCTTTCCTAGCTACTTCCTTGAGGTTTATTTCCATTTCTCATTTGTGATGATAGTTTTGTTTGCATTAATTTTCATTTACATTACAACTGAAGACTTTACTTCTAAAGTGTATCACCTTGCACTTACAGACACTAAATCTCCTATACACATCAACCTCTTAGTTTGTCCAAAACAGCAATGAGTTGTTTGGCTTCTTCTGGTACATATCTATGGTATTCCTAAAAACAAAGTAGTTGATAAGAAGACACGCTGAAGGTTACTCCAGAAGCAAATTGTTGATCTAAGTGAAATTAATGACAAAAAATCCCAAATTTCCTAATCAAGGTTTCAAAGGAAACCTAAGTAGTCAAGAAACAACTGCAATACAGATGGCCTCTCTTTTTGTGCAAATACTTTGTGCCCATTTTCTCTTTCCACTGAGCACACACACAACAAAAAGTAAACACATAAGTTATAAAACAAAGTTTCAAAATAAGGCAATAGAATATGTATAACATATGTCACCCTTTGTAAATGACCTGAAACACCTGCAGATTTTAACTGAGAAGAGTGTATTTGAAAAAACCCTCACTTTACTTCCATTCTTATTTTCTGAATTTCTGCACATCAGCAGTAGGATTGGCCATAAGTGACTAGTAGATGCTTCTACTACTTCAATTTGACGTAAAAGCAGTTAATCAAACCTCTAAATATTTGACTGCAAGTATTTTTGCATCATATAATTAATCTAATACTCTTTAGGAATAATAAAAGAAATTGCTTTATTATACAATAAATTCTTAGTGTAAACACTTAAGACAGCTTTCCGAAAACTACATTACAGAGTTCTCTCCGCTAGAGGTCTCTAGAGAAATACAATGAACTGTTCAGAATAGACTTTACTTCTTGACACTATTTACATTTCATGGAAGATGAAAATCAACACTTGTTCTATTCTTATTCCAGGTATTCATTTGGATGTGTTCCTTCTGCTGTGGATAATAAAAAATCCTATTACTACAACAATATTTCGAATCAATTGTGTGTTTTAATGTATTTTATAATTAAAATTTTTAACATACATAATTAGGACTTCAACATCACATCACTTAGGAAGTATACTAGCACAAAGTATTTAGCCAAAGGAAGAAAAAAACTAAGGTTGCTGTTGGTGTTGTAGCCACCTTGATAGTTAAACAACAAATTAAATAAAGTAGCAATGGGCATAAGCGAATAAAATGTTGCTGAATTACAACAGTAATTGTAGTTGGCAAATTACAATGGTTACTCGGGTGTACTGTGCAGCACGCCGTTATATTAGAGGCAAACCAAAGCCTGTATCCATTATTGTCTTTTACATCTAGACTAATATGAACATAAATAAGGAACAGGATTCATGTAGTTGGGCTGTTCTTTTTTCTTTAGACTTTTTGTTCTACTTTGTTTTCACTTGAAGTTTTTAAATTATAAGCAATTTCCGTCCAGTTATTTTTTAAAAAGTAATTTCCAGTAACAATGTGCTTTTTCCATTTTTAAGATCTATGCATTTTTACACAGCTCACCAGAACAACTCACTCAGCAATTTAAATTTTTTTTCAGAAAATAAGTTTATTTTAATTTTTTCCACATATTGTTTTATTTCAGTGAACAATACGTCTTCATTGACTATTTTTTACTAACATTTGCCTCATTAAATATAATTACATCACCAGGCTTGCTCTATGGTTGTGACAAATTATAGCCTACTGTAGTCTATGTTGAGAAAAAATGGGATTCTCTGTGATTTGACATTGGGTCACTAGTCAGAAAGCTGGAAAAATCTGGAAAGAAAAATACTAGCCCTGCTCAGATTGCTCCATCTTTAACTGTGGTAGATAGCTCTGTAAACAACAGGAGGTCAGTGAATGCAGCAGCATTAATGTCTCCTAATTTTTGATGCTACTTGCTAAGTGTGGAAGAGAAGAACCTGAACCATACCACGAGCAGATAGATGAGGAAGAGAGGTGCTCCCAAGAAAACAGGTTACTGGCAAAGTTCTGGGGCTTTCCGAAATTTTTCAAGTTAATTTAGCAGAGTATCCTCTAATTTTTTTCATCTCTAGATTGAGAACTGCAAAGAGCAATCAACTGAGGCCAATTAGCAGCTGAAAATGTCATATCTAGACACTTAAGTGGTGATATTTCTCATTGTATTTCTTGTGGCAAAGACCAGAAATAGACAAAAAGCTCTGAGAGGAACAGGAGCACAGCACTGACAGTCTCCTAATACTGTTAATATTATATCACAGAATTGACCTGACGCCTCCATCAGCTGATCCAACAGTGAGGTTACAGGTGTAGAGTTCACGCAGTGAGAGTCTAGAGATGCTGGTGCTTCCAGCAGAGGTGAGATGAGCTATCTTGAGTTTTTTGCAGATAGGATGTGTAGAGGTCACAGTAGAATAGAAGCCCACCTACCATTACCAAATATCTCTGCTCTTAATCTTAGAAACCATGAAGTCCTATGGTTACCTAAGACAAGACCTTAATCAAAAACTATCTAGATGCCTATGCCTAGTTATAACCCTTACCTATGATTATATATAGGAAATAGCCCCTGGCTCCATCTGCTGCTCTTTGCCTCCTTTGTGTCTGTTCTATAGTGATAGGTGGGTCCCAGATGTGTCAGTAAAATGTTGCATCCATTTCTAGTTATTCACCTCACTGCTCTCTCTGGTTGGAGGAAGAAACTAAAGTGAAGTGCTGCCATGAGAACTCACCTTATTTTCATAAAAATCTGAAATGATCTATAGATTTTTCTCTTGTAATTGTATTCATATGCAAATACTTCCATGTAAATAGCAGAATTTTTTCCTCGACATGAAAATTGCAAACTCCTGGATTGCAGTCCAAACACTAACTGCCCCTGGAGTCTTGAGACTGTCACTTCATAGGAGGCTTGAGCCCGCCACTTCTGTCTCAGTTTCCTCAGTTACAGCTCAGAGTTACATTTTCCATTTACTTCACAAGAGTCTTTGAAGGACAGACGAACACATAAAAAGGTATATGTTCAAATTTTCAGATAGTGATTTTTATATGATATGTAATCATATCTTGCATAAAGATCTGAACAAAAGCATTATGTAATAGCCATTGTTATCATTAGAATTAAAATGAATATGCAAACATACTGCTTTTAACTGAGCAACTACTTCTTAATCAGAATGTATTTTTTTCTCAAGACAAAAACGCTATTTCGGATTATTGACAACACTATTTAGAACTTTCATCACCTTCTGTAGCTAAGCAGCTCATAGCTGATAACAGTGAGGACATGGAAAACAAAGGAAAGAAATGCTGTTCTTGTGGGAGCAGACAACATCTTCCTCTGGGTTTGAATAAAACCACTCACAGTGATCATGACCTCGGGATGCCTCAGTGCTATAAATGCTAAACCATAAGCCAGAGTATAAATGTCTCAAAATTTCTCTATTGTTGTGTCAGCAGAAAAAAATTATAAGCTCTCTGTAACAATGAAGAAATTAGCCAATCGGGGAATAAAAGGGGGTTATATGGTTAATGTATATTACTAATTTAGGTTACTGAAGCTGGCAGCAAAAGCTGCGGTTCTCAGGAGGGTGGTACAAAGTTTCAAACTGATCCTGTGGTTCCCTCCCACCACCTTCTAACATGCATATAAATTGTCAGCTCTCCAATCCCTTTGCCACTTCTCTCTTCTAGACTTGCCAGAGGCAACAGAGGACTAAAGATGAAGATCTTTTTCTTATTCACCTTTTCCACTTTTTTGTTGTCTGCTTTTGAACAAGCAGCTGCTTTTGCTCACTATGACAAGATTTTAACTCATAGTCGAATAAGAGCACGCGACCAGGGGTAAGTAGCTGGCTTTTGTTTCTAATGTAAAGGAAGCTTGTTAATCTTTATTCTCCCCTTTCTTCTCGCATTATATTAACTGTGATTTTTCACTGTGACTTCTTACTGTCATTCAAGTAGAATTTTTTTTATGTTAATTTTACATGAATTGTTCTTAAATAAAAAGTTTTCCAGGGAGTTTCAAAAGGAGACAGAATTCTGTTAAACTTCACAAAAAGGAGACAAATCTCAAATCAGCATTTCTCAATGGATCAAATACATGAGATTCAGAATCACTGAAATTAATTATGGTTCATAATTAATGTGATGAGATGGCAGATATGTTTAATATATGTTTGAAAACTTTTGAATGGAGTTGACACCTATCCCACAGTATTTTCTCTTTTTATTCCATCCTAATGGAAATCATGAGCTCTATTCAAATGCTTTCTAACATGGGAACATATACTGGGAACCCTTTGTAAAACTTCTGTTCCCACTAGACCAGTGTGGCAAGCTGCTCAGCAGGGTTTCCAAAAGACAATGCTTACAAGCCAGGCTGTTTGGAGACACAGAAATAATTTGAACAGCTGGTGTCAGGGAGACACATGTGTCTAAAGACATTTTCCTGTAGTCGTTCTTAAGCAAAAAACATCTTTTGAATAAGAACTTTTTACGATCCTATCTTCTTTTGCTGAATTCCCACTGCCTGCTACATACACACAATGAGCTTTTCGAATAAAAACGTTCACTGGCTTCCCAGTGATGCAAAATATATGTTCTAACTTTTGAACTGAGGAATTTTTCAATTGCAGAAGTATAAAAGTTAGGGACAAAATGCCTAATTGCACCGTGGAATTTGACCATAAGAAATTCCTCTTCTGTACACTACCATGCTAAGGAACATGTATTCCTCATCTGAAGTCTGTGACTTCTTTTATTTACATGCCAACTTACCCTTTGGTCCCCAGTAATTCCCAGAATGTTTATTTAGGTGCCTGCGGTAGTCCAAGGGGTTGGTAATCAAAATAGCTGATTGATTTACAGAAGACAGGGCTTCCTTCTACATAAAGAACAAGGCACTTTTCTTCCCCATCTCCTCACAGCCTTCCGTTGCACAGATGTGTACAAGACAAAAACCTTAATGAAAAGAGCCTGATGGCATTCACCATGCAGTCCCTGGTGGCTGGTAATTCACTTTGCAGGGAGAAATGGAAGGCATACTGAGACTTGACTAGGCACAGCAGGTGATCACTGCCCACCAGAGACATAGGGTCAAACCAGAACGAAGGGGAAGCTTCTGTCACTGCAGGGAGGGTGGGCTTGCCAAGGAACCCAGCTGGGGAGTCCCCGCAGCTTGCACTGTGGTTGCTTGAAAACACACCTGCCCTGGGAACTGAAGCCAGATGTTAATTTCTTATTCAACAGAAACAGTATTTGCCACTATTTCATATAGAACTTTTACAGAAATGCACAGAAACTTCTTTTTAAAATGTTTCTCACTCCACCCATAGCCCAAATGTTTGTGCTCTTCAGCAAGTTATGGGAACAAAAAAGAAATACTTCAGCACTTGCAGAAACTGGTACCAGCAAGCCATCTGTGGAAAGAAAGCGTAAGTATGCTCTGCTTCTAACTGTTCCCTGTTTATTGAGATAATGCAATACACAATTAGAAAACTCCTTTTCTCACAGACAAACTAACTGTTTGTAATTTATATTAGAATTTTTAGTTCTCCTCCAGGTGGCATTGAAATGCTGACTTCCCTTTTCCTTCACTGGACATGCTTCAAGGCATCAAAAGTACTTCAGCTTTTCAGTAAAATCTGCCATACCACTGACTAGCACTAAATTTTATTCTACCGCAGACACGTTGGGAAGAAGGGTGTTTCCTCAAAGTGGCTCAGACTGAAACTTGGATGTTCTCAAAGGCAGTTTTGGAAAACAACCTACTCCTGTGGTTTTATTCCTAGATAGATGCCATGTCTTCCCATGAGGGAAAAGTCTGCCGTCAGAATAAATCTGACAGGGAGTTCATTACTTTGCTGAGCTCCAGAAGCAAAATGTGTTAAGCAGTGATAGATGCCTTCATGTGTTAGGAAAAATAGTTTGAAACAATAAGCAGTTGAGATTCATTGAACTGAAGTCAGGTAAAGACTTTATTCTAACTAGAATTCTGACTAGAATTTAGAAGAGTGTAATCTGTAAAACACTTTGAAGTGCCTGTGCAAGGACCTAAGAAAAAAGTCTGGTACAGCCAACCAGAGGAAGACATTGAGCAGTGGGGCTGGGTGGATTTCGTTGTGAAAGTCTACACAAAACTATCACCTGCCTTCTCCCTCCTATTTTAACACTCCTACCATTTGAATAAGAATTTTTTACAATCCTATCTTCTTTTACCATTGTACCAAGCACTCACAGAGCAAGGACAAAGGAGGAAAAGAATGTGTGTGAGAGTAAGTTAAGTCATAGAACTCCTGAGAGCTGTTTGAGGGGGGTTTGTGGCTGTAATAGAGCATCTGTTATAACTTAGTCTTAGCTGTTAATGAGAGTTTTATACTCTGCATGCTAAAAACAGAAACACAGATGTGACTGAAAAGGTTAGTGTAATAAGAATGCTAATCCGAAGGACAACACATCTTCCCATGTTAATATCTCCCTGTTAACAAGTCCTCCGTGATTTGTATATATGATCTATATAATGTTGAATGCTTTTATTATGTACATTCCTCTTCCACTGCTCTAAGTTTACAATCAGGACGTAACTTACAGGTTTGCTAAAATCAAAGCCTGTTGGACCAAAAGTCTTTCCACTGTTTCTCTGCAGTATTTTATCTCCATGCCAGCAAGGAGTAGAACCAGATGAGTCACAGAGCTGATTTGAATAAACTAAAAACTGTCTCCATTAGCCAAGAATAACAAGGACTTAAGGTAGTGTTGCTCTACCCTTTTCCTTTGGAACATGCTCCTTTGGATAAGGTCAGGACAACTTTGTGATAAAAAACCTCCAAACAATAACAACCCAAAAAAATAATCCCAAAACAGACAAACAAACAAACCCCTCCAAACCCCCAAGAATGCAGTCTTGCTTCTTATCTGAGTAACTGCTTTCTTTCTTTGGTCACCATCATATATTGAACTAGTAGGGATACAAATGAGATAACTTCTGATCTTGTATGAGGTGATACTTCCCCCGTGTACAGTGTCTACGCGCAAGTGGTACTGAGGAATTGCATCCTGCTCTGAATTGTTGTAACATTATTCTGGTATGCTCCATACAAACCCCTTTTATCCCATCCCATCTTTCTCACGTTTTGAGAACAGCTAAAAAACTTAACTACAGAGAACTGTAAGGGAACATGAATACTCTCAGTAGGAACTTACAGTAACCCTTGATCACTGAAAAGAAGCCTGGACTTTACATAACAATATATATATGGTAAAAAAAGGCACTGATCTTATGACATGTGGCTGAAAAAGCATTTTCTTCTTAACTATATTTTTCAGCCAACTTCCTGTCTTTCATTAATTTTATCATTGTTGGATATGGTATGAAGACGAAACTTTCCATGTCTTACTCTGTGCTTATAACTCAGCTTCCTCGTTCCTTTTTTCAAGAGGTAATTAAGACCATGATCTTTCATAGTTTCCCATGGGATGAGGGGGAGAGATTTTCTATTACAGGGAAGGAAAAAATATTTTCTCATGACAAAGCAGTTCACACAGTTGGGAGAACATTTTCGTTCCTATTCTGCTGCACAGTTTTCTTAAATCAGATTGTTATTTTTTTTATTATTAACTTCTGGCAAGGATGCAAGAAGGAGTAGTAGTATAAGGTTTATTACTAATTTGAAAATCTGTAGCCTAAATGGTACATTATTCTTGCATTCAATAGAATACCCATTCACTGAATCACTTTAAAGAAAGAGATGTACTAAAAAACACTATACAAATACAAATACTTTCAGTGTATGGCTTTTCAGCTGAAAATGTGCACATGGTAGCAGGGTGAATATGTCATGTATGTGTACGCATATGAGGGAATGGAGAAAAATATTTTCATAGCACAGAGAAATGAAAAACTGTGTTTAAAAAATACACATTTTTAATCTTCACCACCTCTATCAGATTGCTTTCAATTATGGGATTATAATCCTCACTTTTATAATCATGCTTTGTAATGTTATTTTTCTTCCAGTCTACTTTTAATTTTTAATCTCTTCAAGCAGTTTGGATGGTGAAGGTATTGAGTCCAACTTTTCATTTGAATAAGCTCTCCATTTTATCGTGATTGTGGTTAACCATTTGTCAGCTTTAGTTTATGCAAAATGAGAGAAGTGTACTCAGATGCCACCAAAAAGAGTCTGCAAATTAAAAAAGGGACTGTAGTGGTAAAAACTTAGTAAAAACCTTCAAGGAATTAGTGTGCAGAACTTTTGAACTTCCAACATCAGCCCCATCTATAAAAGTAAATCTATTAGGTAAAACAGTGCTGGCAATTTTTCCTTGTCATTATAGTGTACCATATAGTGAACAATGTACTATAATTTCAAAAGTAATATCTGAAGTCTAATGTATTAAAGTTTATGGTTTAGACTTCAGTAAGTTTGTATAATTTGTTGGCCCTCCCTCTCCTGAGGAGCCAAATTCACCTCTGTGATGTCAGTGAATTTACACTTTCTTATGAGAGAGGAGAACTTTTCAAGTAGACCTGTGGTAGAATTTTATTTCTGTCATAATAATTAAGAAGACATATGTCTTCTTAAGAAGACACACAATGTGAAATTGAACATGACAGTATACAGTTATCACCTGGTTTGCTATTATGTGTAGCTTACATGTATTTGAAAATGAGAGTATTTTATTGATATCATTATATAACAGTTCCTGACCCCCAAGTATTGCTAAATTCTTTGTATGCTGTGATGGCATACTTTTTTAACTCTGGTTTTTATTTCTTGTAGTCTGGTTTTCATCCTCACTATGTTTACCAGTGAACTTTTCCTTGTGTCCATCCATCTAGTCTTTAGTGACTTCCTTCTCTATAACCTGTTTTATGTCTGTTCTTAATTAGCTCTCTCCCTCATTCCTGAGCTGCTTCAAATTCTTCCTTGGAAAGCTGAGGCTCTTTTTTCCCACTTTTTATTACCATACAATCCACAAGGCCTTCTCTTAAATAAATACCTATTTAGTTCCTATAGCCAGTATGTAGGTGACCTCATGTAGTTCTGTGACTTTAATTTCTATTCCGTTCATTTAAATTTTTTCGTTTTCCTTTACAACCCTTCTGTGAGTTTCCTTTAATGTTCTCACTTTTTTTTCTCTTTCTTCAATGTCATCTAATCTTTGCAACATAGAATATATAAATTAATTTTCTTCAACTACTGTTCTAGTCACATCACCTTTTAGTACTCTACATGAGTACCACATGCCCTCCCATGTTCCTACCTAGTACTTAAATTTAATGATGGTAGTAATTCTGTAAATTCAAATTCAAATTCTTACATTTAGTAAATTTTGATCAATTTGTAGTCAATATAGAAAAGACTGAATGACAGAAAAAGGATGAATATCTGGAGAGTGTGTATTTTGTAATGAAAAATTAATAATAAAAGATAAAAATAGACTTAGCTAAAATTAGTATGTGCTTCTCTCATATATTATTTAATTTGGCTTTTGTCTATATCACACAGAACTGTCTTATACGAGTGTTGTCCTGGCTACATGAAGATGGATGGTACAAGAGGATGTCCTGCAGGTATAAGCTTTTTTTCATATGGATAAATCAGTACATGGGAAGCAGTACAACACCAGAGATTTTCAAAGGTGGTCATCTTGAGAAATGATTGCCTCTTTTTCAGAATTATTGCCTGAGAATAGACAGCCTCATTTGTATATGGTCAACACAGTTGAAAATCAGCCAGCACTGAACTTATCATGCAGTTTAGGTTGAATTTCCCGGCTCCTTCCCGATGCTGGATTGGTGAGGAATGACAGTGTCTTCAGTTCCCAAAGCTGCCAAAGAACTTCTATTCCTATTCCCATCAAATCCCAAAATAGCCTAAAACTTACCAGTGAGGTCAGAAAACCAGATGTAGCATATCTAAATTATTCCTTTTCCTGAAAAGACTTTATTCTAATTTAGTTGGAGACTCTTATAGGCTTTAACTAAGAAGGAGTGAAAATGAAGAAAGAAATTCTTGATTTCTCCTGTTTATACTTTTCTGTTTTACATAAATAAAATTAATTTCAGCGAGAAAGAGTAATGGGAGAAGGAATATATTTCATAGCTTTGATCCCTATGTCTGAACTAATCCTTTTGCATTCAACAATACAGAGACCAATTTGTTTAGATGAATTAATCTCCCTTCAGATTTTTACATTAGGATGAGGTCAATCACACTCTAGAATTGTCTGCTCCTCTCCATAACCATAGAAAGAGCCAACAACAACTAGATTGTATGCAAATGTCTCACTTCTAGATGCCTAAAATAAGGAGAGATAAATACTGTTCTCACGTAGTAGTGTTCTAACTGCGAGTCTATGGCCATTCTTACCCTCTGGATTAATCAATATGTTCACAAACTGGACAATGGAAGAAGAGCAAAAGGTTTCAGAAGATGAATTCTGCTCCATCATGACCAAAGGAGACTATCTCCATTTAATGTTTTGTGATGGAATTTACTCCTATATTCAACAGATAGCCTCTAGTAAAAAGCACGACAGCTCTTCCAAAGAAAACCTTACAATATTCAATATTGTTTGATCTAATTTTTCGTTAAGCAACAAAAAAAAAATAAATAACAGATGTGTTTAGATGATTTTTGAGTATGTTGACAGTCAAATTTTTAATCCAAGCACATTGCTTAATATGGATTTAAAAAGTTTTAGCGCAATTGTCCAACAAAAAGAAACAAAATAAATTTGATCATGGATGACATTTACAGCATTCTTATTACATGTTTATTTTAGTTGCTCCTATTGATCATGTATATGGCACACTTGGTATTGTGGGAGCTACCTCCACACAGCAGTACTCTGACATATCAAAGCTGAGAGAAGAGATTGAAGGACGAGGATCATTCACTTTCTTTGCACCAAGCAATGAAGCCTGGGAGCAATTAAATTCAGTAAGTGTGTACATGTGTATGAGTTAAAGTGTGTTTCTATTTCAACTAACATTTTAGCTGAAGCTAGTGCATGATAAAGTAGATTAGAAACAATATTGATATTTTAGACATAAAAGTATGTTGTGCAATTTATAATGAAACAATTTGCATGTTTAAAATACATTTCTGAAGCTAGAGAGGCTGAGTTTAATTTCAGGAGTACTAAGCAATCATAATTGTCTCTTATTTAAGAATCTGCATGAAAATAATAATATTGTTAGTGTTATTAACATAGTTTTGAGGAAACTTTTAGGAATTCCAGCAACTACATGATGTCTAGTTGTGCACTGTCAGTATTTCAGGTATCCTTCTTTTAGTAATGGTTTTGATTAAATAAATATTGAATAAAAGCTCCTCCAATGACTTGTCTATGATGAAGCCTTTTGTCTTCCATTTGTGAGCTAACCAGATTGAAGGATCATTTAAGTAGAGCCAATTGATAGGCCTCAAAACTGTGTTTCCTAAAAGATGTTGAAAATTAAGGTAAAACAATATGTACGTGTTTTCTGAGTGGAAAAATGTTTCAAAGCTTCTAATTAATTAAATTCCTTTCGTCTTCAGGAAATTCACAGGAATTTGGTTTACAATGTAAATATTGAACTGTATAATGCTCTCCACCACCACATGCTAAATAAACGCATGTTGACAAAAGATCTTAAAAATGGCTTGACTCTCGTGTCTATGTATAATGGCCAGAAACTGCTCATTAACCATTATCCTAATGGGGTAAGTCTATTCTGTTTTTTTCCTCTAATATATTTATTCAGTTACAGCCTTTATTTCCTTTATTTCCTTATATAGCTAGGAAAATAAGTTATGGAAAGTTTGACACCTAGCAAGTCAGTTGTGACTGGAAAAAATAAATAAATTTTCTCTTGAAGAAGTTTTGACTGCTGTTTAGACAAATGACTAAGAAAGAGTGAATAAACTTGTGCTGTTTAGAAATCAAAGTTCAAACGAGAAAAAACTTTCTTCATACAGGTCAAAGCCTTTTGTGGCCAAAATACATGATCATCATAAATTTGACAGCAAAATCTAGTATTAATCTTTATGTGTTTGCTAAGTAATATTAAATCAGATATTTTATTTGAATTTGAGTACATGATAGGAACATTTAAGATTGTAGAAAACACACATCCATTATTTGTCTAGAAAAAATATAATTTTTATAAATGCTAGAAAACTCCCAGTTAAGTCACTCATCTTTGTTGCCTTAGATGCGTCAAAATGTTTATGTTGGTCTACAGATTACATCAGTAAAAACCAATACAATCACCATATTAACCTGATATGGAAAACAAATCAGAATTATTGCAATGAAAAATAAAACATGAATAAGAAATCAATGTAAGCTAAATAAGTCTGGTGTTACCTTTCCAGAAGATTAGCCAGACTTTCAAATCTTGCAAAATTTTACTTCAAATTTTAAAAAAATCCAACTGAAATACCAACAGTGAATACACAATGTACAATACATACATTTTCAGTCTGTAAGAATCGGGTTCCATGTTTATGATAAAATTAATGCTTAATCTTCTACTACTTTATTCTTCAAATACAGGTTGTTACTGTTAACTGTGCTAGGATCATCCATGGCAATCAAATTGCTACCAATGGTGTTGTCCATGTCATTGATCGTGTCCTGACGGCTGTTGGAAGTACGATTCAAGATTTCATTGAAGTCGAGGACGATCTTTCATCTCTTAGAGTAAGTGGACAAAAATAAAAGATCTTCTCTGTTTTTTTGGTTTGTTTTTCCTTTTCTTATTTCTTTTCTATTTGTTTGTCATACCTGGAAGTATGAAGGCTTAGTTCAGTAAATTCAATTAAGAACTCCATCTAGTATTTCAAATCTAGTTATATAAAAAGTCAAAGTATATTTTATATAAGGAACCTGCTTCTTCTCTTTTATGGATAAAATAAGACCACATAAATACGATGGAGTGTGTCCCTGTACATAAAAAGTCTCTTCTCTTCGAACACTGAGGCAATGAAATGTGCGCATAAAGCTACAGTGTCTGGTGATTGATAAAGATAATTTCAAACTGAATGATAAAAAATGGTAAAAGCACCAAATAAATTCCAGAATCTGGCTCATAGCAAGTTTTAGAGCATCAGTAGATGCACATAGGAAGGATTTTTCTTGCGGAGAGGAAGTATGATTTTTTCTGTCCAAGTTTGTATTTCTCCTGGAGGATATGTCTGTGCAGCCATATCTGTCAGTGGGATTTCATGCTGCATGTTTAAAAAAAATGTGCCATTGTTTTGCAAATAACTGTTGTCCTTTTCCATTGTCCATCTCCAAAATAAATACAAATAGGTATTTTAAATGCAGAGGCATAAAACTGGAGAAGACCCTCTCAATCCCTCAAATACAGTCCATGACTGTTACAGGCAAACACAACATTTAAGCCCTTTAAAAATAGGAATATAAAAGCCAATCCTTTCTAGTCTTCAGTTGAAAAAGGACCCCTTTCTGTCCATTCAGTTTTTCATGTTTCTGTAACACTGATCCTGGTCTATTGCTGAAGTACCTGTGGGCATGAGGGGAAACTAGACAGATAATGTGTTTTGGTAATATTTTAAATTATCAGCATAAAAAAAAAATTATGTTTTAGGCTGCTGCCATTACATCAGATGTCATGGATATTCTTGGAAGGCCTGGTCATTATACACTCTTTGCTCCTACTAATGAAGCTTTTGAGAGACTTCCAAGGGGAGTTTTAGAAAGGATCATGGGTGACAAGGTGTCTTCTGAGGGTATGTAACCTTTTTTGTGAATGAGAAATACAGATGAGTGGATCAAGAGATAGAAACAACATTATCTTAGTAGCTATGAAATTAAGCACCTCTACTTTCATCTGTCTAGGAGTTATTTCTTCTGTCTGAGATTTTTCCTGTTGCCCTAAGGATTCAAAGCCACTGAAAACTTAGTTTGAATTTAAAGGGTTTAAAGGGAACTGGGAAAATATAGGCATATTGATGTTCCTAATAGTTCAGTTCTGATAGACATTCCTGCCTCTATAAATACAAGGCTTTCTGAATGTGGGGTTCTCTCACTCCTTTGCATAGCCTGTAGAGTTCTGTACCCAGAGGTCCTTTTGGAACATGGCAGCAGTCACCACTCTGCCACATGCAGGTTGCAGCATAACCAGTAGAGTTTTCATAATACAAGGAATGCCAAATATTTTTGACCATAAATGTTGTTTAGATGCCTATAGTATAGTATCAATAACTTTGAAAAAAGTATCTATGAGTGCAAATATGCTAGCTAAGCTAGTACACTATTAGAAATTGTATAGATGTAATAATTTATCCCACACCTATATGTGAATTATACGTATACGAATACGTGTCCAAACACACATATGAACTTCCTCCTCTTTTCTTTGCAGCTCTTGTGAAGTTCCACCTATTAAATACTCTCCAGTGTTCTGAAGCAATCACAGGTGGAGCTGTCTATGAAACTTTGGAAGGAAACACTGTTGAAATTGGTTGCGATGGTGAAAGCCTGACTGTGAATGGAGTGAAAATGGTGAAACGCAAAGATATTGTGACAAGCAATGGCGTTATCCATCTCATTGATCAAGTGCTAATTCCTGATTCTGGTCAGTGATATGTATAAAAAACTTCTTACCCGGAAGATATTTTCTACAATCTTACCTCGATTCCCTCAGATATATAGTTATGGATAAGCACAGAGAATACAAATCAGGAATAGGAAGAAATTATGTGTTAAAATACCTTTTCCTGTTCCTTTATTTGCAGCCAAACAAGTCATTGAGCTTGGAGGTGCCCAGCAGACTACTTTTACTGACCTGGTGGCACAGCTAGGTCTGGCATCTTCTCTGAGACCAGAAGGCCAATACACGCTCCTGGCACCTCTAAATGGTGCTTTCTCAGGTTAGTAGCACTAAAAGATTGTCAAAATAAACAAGAATGTATGCTACCCTGACAGTTTTCCAAATCACTTCCAGCACTTGTTCTAACTCTTAGAGTGCCATAGCCAAATAGAGATACTCATCCTTTTAAATTACACGCCATGCAGAAAGGCAAAACAAACCTAACCACCAGACCACACAGCTTGTTTTCAGTCATATCATTTGCTAATGGAAATAGTATCACTAAAATAAGATATAAAATATGTACAGACAGGTTCTGTGGGAACCTTAATCTTTGCATTGCTTCCATTATATTCACAACATATTTGTTCTCAAAAAACTTATACATTGTTGTGGTTTAACTCCAGCCAACAACTAAGTACTACACAGCCAATCAATCACTCCCTCTTTCCCCTGCACTGGGATGGAGAAGAGAATCAGGGTAATAAAAAAAAAAATCACACTTAAAAAAACCTCATAGGTTGAGATAAAAACAATTTAATAATAAAGATATAATTAAAACCCAAGAGAAACAAGTCACGCACAGTACAATTGCTCCCCAACTGCTCACTGATGCCCAGTCAGTGATTGACCCCTTCTGGCCAGCTCCCCCAAGTTTATACTGGGCATGACTTTCTATGGTATGGAATATCTCTTTGGCCAGTTAAGGTCATCTGTCCGGGAAATGCTCCCTCCAGCTTCTTGTGCACCTGTTCGCTGGCACAGCAAGAAACACTGAGATGTCCTTGATTTAGGGTAAGCGCTACTTAGCAATAACCAAAACATCAGTATGTTACCAATATTATTCTTATACTAAATCCAGAACACAGCAGGAAGAGAATTAACTCTATCCCAGTCAAAAGCAGGACATACAAGAAAGTTAGTATTTTCCAGTACATTAAAGCAGAGAGAAACTAATACAAATATACTATAAAGCAGGTGTTTGTACATTTGCACAGGTGACTACATGAGCATCTTGCCTTTCCGCAAAGAATTTGAGTGTTAACTCACCACCATAGAAGCAAATTTGGACAGGTTTTAAGGTGCACATGCAGAAAGGAATAGTTCTAATAAGAACTGTAGCAGTAATTCAGAAGATGGATCCGACCCACGTATAAATCATCATCCATATTAGTTATAGTAATTAGTCAGGGCTATGTCAAAAGTTCATTACTCAATTTAAGGAATGGCCATTTGCAGGAACTACTTAACAATTCATTTTCTGTGTACACAGACCTGTCCAAGCTTTAACTCAAGCATTTCGAAGTAAGATTCTATATTTCCATAGTCTTTTAACTATATCTCAATGAAAATTCACTATATAGATTACTATATATTGATATCTAAATGACTTTGTAGATGACACCTTAAGGCTGGATCAACGTCTTCTTAGAACAATCCTGCAGAATCACATTATAAAAGTGAAAGTTGGGCTCAATGAACTGTACAATGGACAAGAGCTGGAAACAATTGGAGGAAAACTACTTAGAGTCTTTGTATATCGCACAGTAAGTGAATGGGGCCTTCTAACAATATATATCCCAACTATGAATATGGAGAGTCAATAAAAGGCAAAGCTGAATGAAACTCCCCAACATTTACCATTATGACTATCTAGCAAAAAAATCTTTAAATTTTTAAGATAGGAAAAAAGAAAATCTGATCTTTCTTAATTGGAATTTTGTTAGCATGGAAAACTCTTTGGAAAAACATAACAGGATTTCAGATTTGGCACTTCACTGCTTACAAATGTTTAAGGCTAGTTTTAGAACTAATTAAGAACATTCTCAAGGGAAAGAAAATTCATGTTCTGAAATATTTGCACCATGTTATTTTACTCTAGGTTTTGCTACTTTCTCAAGCAATGCCAAATTTCCTGGCAAGAACATGCAATTTTACTGTAGGAAATACTCGAGTGTTATTTTTAACATTGTGGAAATAGTTATATTTGTTTGTCTTTTATTAAGGCTGTATGTATTGAAAATTCATGCATGGTCAGAGGAAGTAAAGAAGGAAGAAATGGCTTTATTCACGTCTTCAGACAGATCATCAATCCAGCAGAAAAGACATTGCATGAAATGCTAAGAAATGATAAGCGTTTTAGGTGAGTCTCAGTTTTGACAGCACTAAGAATTTCCTGCAGAGAGTAACTGTCTATACAGCACAGCTGGTCTGAGAAAAAATTATGCACTGAGTTTGTGAGTCATTGGATTTTAGAGGGCAAGGAGGGCAGGGAAGGGCTTATTGCCTACTCAAACAAAAAAAAAACAAACACGTGAGTAGAAAAAAAACATGTAGGTGAAAAAAAAAAGTGTTCTCCAGCTGTGTGCTGGAAAGGCTCCCACACTCTGTGCTAGAATGGAGTCAATAAGATGACGGAACGAAAGGCATAAGAGGACAAAAGGAATTGGATGATACATCCAGAGCTGCATGTGCAGGGGAGTCTGGAGTTTTAATTATTGGGCGGTACTATTCCATATGGGTGCAGCGTGATTGCATACCTTTCTAGTATGCATTTTTGTCCCTTTCCTGCAAGTATCCCAATACTCCTAGAAAGAGCAAGTAACCTTTACATCCTCCTTTCATCTCTTTGATCTGTGATGTTTTTATTTGATGAATCCTGCTGTGATCCAAGCTGCCAATATTTTTTTTTCCACTATCTGCTACTCTTAAGACTGTCTTATTTTATTATCTTGTTTTTTCTTTCTCATTTTCCTCCTTCACTATCTTAATTTCTGGGGAATAGTTAAAGAGTTTGAAGATTGATGTACTATCAGAAAAAAATGAGGGAACTAGGTACCTGCACTCAATTGTAGTTACTACATTTTAACAAGTTGTGTTTGTGGTTTGTCTGTTTGTTGCAAACAGCATTTTCCTCAGTCTGGTGAAAGCTGCAGATTTAGATGATGTTCTGTCACAGCCTGGAGAATGGACTCTGTTTGTTCCAACTAATGATGCCTTTAAAGGTTTGACTGATGACGATAAGGATATATTGATAAGTAAGTAACATGAGAAAACTAGAATTATAAGCAAGGGTCAAATTGATTGGAAAGGAAGCTAATGCACTTCTTACACAGAAGCTGCCTGATGAAACAGTTTACCTTTTGCATAGAGCAGTTCATAGTACTTCCCTAAATTATTTCCTTCTTGGGGGTAGAGAAAATATCTTTTTGGAAAGAAGCATCCAACCTGAATTTAAACTTCACTCCTTAATATCTTGTTCCATGGTCTTACTACCTTCTAAGTTAGAATCTTCATTCATTTCATTACCCTCAACTTGTCATCATTCAACCTTGCTAATAGCTTTTTTAAGATGGAAATTCTGTTCTATCATATTTCTTTTCTAGTTGTAATTATTGCATCAAAAGATATTTAGTGTTGACTTTTGCTATCTTTCCTTACCTTTGTTTCCACCCAGTGATCTCTGATAGCACCTGTGCTCTCCAAGTAAAATATTGAGTATCTTTTGCTACATGTCAATGCAAGTAATTTCTTTCCATCTAACACGTCCAAACTCTGGAATGTTATAGATTTTTTGCAAGATTTAAAACTAGTTTATTTAATGTCATGCTTTATTTCCATAAGAGAAGTAATGCACAGTGAATACTTCAAATCTCCTGCAGAATTTCTGACTGGAGGGGTAGACTGTAGCCACAGCACTATAAATAATTTTAGTTTATTTAAAAGTAACATAAATGTGGCCTGTGCACAAGGCAGGAGGAGCGGTTGCTGCATTCAGGTCAGTATATTTTCCATTCCTGTACTTCTCAGATGAAAGCTTAAAGACATGGAGCCAAACCCCATGAATTCTTAATTACTTGGAAGACTTTGTTCAGAGTATTGATAAAAAGCAACCCCAGCTTTGCAGCCTTTAACTCACTAATGAAGCACTGGGAATTTAAATTATCTCTTCAACCATTTAAAGTTATGGTAGTGGTCTAAGTTGCCTTCTAGTGTGGTGTGTCTCTAGTTTAACCGAGAGCCTAGATGACTCTCATTAGGCAGTTATAAAAGGAAATTAAGCGTGTCACAAGTCTGTGAAGCTGCATCTGTTCTCTGTAAGAACAGAAAAAACCAGCATTTCTAACTGCTCCACGGACTGCTTTTCTGTTCTTTTCATAAGGTTTCTTATAAGATCTTTATGTTCTGAGTGCCTTTTTGTCATATGGGTGACTTGTTTCCATTTACCACCATTTTAACATATTCAAATTGTATATGTTCATGGTACTGTCATTCATATTATGCATAATTCCAGCTCAAGCCTGTGTGAATCCTTAGAATTTCCAAAAAGAACTATAGCTTACCATTTAATTTTTATTCCTATTTTTCTTTTTTGTTTTTATATAGGAGACAAAAATGCTCTCAGGAATATTCTTCTTTACCACTTGACACAAGGAGTTTTCATTGGAAGTGGCTTTGAGCCTGGTGTGACAAATATTCTTAAAACCATCCAAGGAGGGAAACTCTACTTGAAAACAGTTAAGCATAGAAAAAATCTCCCTGCTACAGCCTTGTAATAGGGATTTGACATTTCATGTCTATCCACATTATGGAGTAGGATGCAATTCTGCAAATGTCATAGTAGGGTTTGGGGTTGTTTTTTAATGTCCCTGATAACTTGGGTTCTCTTTTGATCCTTTATCAGGTGAATGATACTCTTCTGGTTAATGAACTGAAATCAAGAGAATCTGATCTCATGGCAACAAATGGTGTAATTCATGTCATTGACAAACTCCTATATCCAGCAGGTGAGTATTATTTCATGGAATTTATACATAATCCTTTAAATCTATTTACATGTTATGTAGCTGAAATAACTTTAAAAAGTTAATTAATTTAAAGATAAAATTCTTATGTGGATATGAAACAGAAAACTTACCTCACTGCTAATTTTGTGGAAGAACCTCACTTGAAACCATGGCAATTTTTTTTAAATTTTATGAAAGTCAAATATATGGAAGACAAGACTAGCCATAGACTATCTTTTCCACTGATATGGAAGAATATATATACAATATATATACAACTGCATGCTTATGTGAGTGTTTGAGAGTGATTACATCTCCTGTAAATGAAAGTAAAATGCACACAGTTGTATATTTCCTCTTACATGCCTATTTCTTTTGTCAGATCTGCCTGTTGGAAATGATCAGCTGCTCACAATCCTGAAGAAGTTGATTAAGTACATTGAAATTAAGGTACTCTTTCAGTAATTATCCATTCATACTTATGGCAAGATCTGGGAAACTGTGTACATTATAATTCATAAGTGATTCTCTAGTCCTTTCTTCAGCGGACAACGCATTCAATAGCTCCCAATTACCCAAATATAATCACAAATCATACACTGCACTCAAGACTTAGAATTTATGTTTTTCAGTGCCAAATAGTTGTAGAATATTTGTATTTGGATAACCCCAGTGTGAACTTGCCTAAATCTACTCTTTGGTTCAGGTACAATTTATCACTCTTGGAAAATAAATCACTTCTAAATCCTTGAGGCAATTCCTCTTTAGAAAGAGTATTGAGTGGCTAAATTTTTTTGTCATTAAAGCCACCAGCATCAACACTCTGTGAGGAAAAGTAGGCATCCTTATCTATCTCAGCTATGCTTTTGAGACTACATTGTCCCTCTATAATGGATGACAGAATCCAGACAAATAGCACCACCTAACTTTTAGGTCAAAGAAGCAGTGAATCCTACCCACACTCACTAGGAAACTGTAATGCAAGTGCTACTTCTCTTAAATTTTACAACTGATTTTCTGTTTTTATAGTTTGTTCGTGACAGTACCTTCAAAGAGATTCCACTGACGTTTTACAGTAAGTTCATTTTAAATACTTCCAGATGGGTTTGAGAATTCTTTTTAGATGTTGCCAATTCCAATTTGGAATTGTACATCTCTTTTTAAAAGAAAGTAATTTCTTGGAGAGTAAGATGTGCTGATGAAGCAAAGGAAGAGAAAGACTCAAAGCAGAATGTTTCTGGCTGTTGTGAGACTGTATGTATTTTTTCCCTTTCCAGATGTGTGACTGGAAAATAACCCTGAAGTAAGCTATTCAGATTCTTTGGGGTAGGCAAGATACATACGGAAAAGATTGGTTTTCAATTTTTAGCCAAGGTTCAGTGTTTCATGCACAGCAGAGTTGTACTGCCCCTCTCTCCAAGACTTAGCATTGTACTTGCTCTCCAAGATGCAACATTGTGACAGTCTCCCACAGCATACTCCTGAAAAAGCTCGCAGCCCATGGCTTGGACAGGGGCACTCTGTGCTGAGTTAAGAACTGGTTGGAGGGCTGGACCCAGAGAGTGGTGGTGAATGGTGCTGCATCCAGTTAGTGTCCCCCAGGGATCTGTATTGGGCCCAGTTCTATTTAATATCTTTGTTGATGATTTAGATGAGGGGATTGAATCCACCATCAGCAAATTTTTAGATGACACTAAGCTAGGGGGGAGTGTTGATCAGCTGGAAGGCAGGAGGGTTCTTCAGAGGGACCTGGACAGACTGGCCTGGATCAGGAACAGTGTGGCCAGCAGGACCAGGGAAGTGATTCTTCCCCTGGACTCAGCGCTGGTGAAGCCACACCTTGAGTACTGTGTCCAGTTCTGGGCCCCTCAGTTCAGGAAGGACATTGAGGTGCTGGAGCAGGTCCAGAGAAGAGCAACGAGGCTGGTGAAGGGACTGGAGCACAAGTCCTATGAGGAGAGGCTGAGGGAACTGGAGTTGTTCAGCTTGGAGAAGAGGAGTCTCAGGGGAGACCTCATCACTCTCTACAACTCCCTGAAAGGAGGTCGTAGCCAGGTGGGGATTGGTCTCTTCTCCCAGGCAGCTATCAGTAAGACAAGAGGGCATGGTCTTAAGCTGTGCCAGGGGAGGTTTAGGTTAGATATTAGGAAGAAATTCTTTACAAAGACGGTAATCAGGCATTGGAATGGGCTGCCCAGGGAAGTGGTGGATTCTCCGTCCTTGGGGTTTTTTAAGATGAGATTGGATGTGGCACTTAGTGCCATGGTCTAGTAACCACGGCGGTTGTGGATCAAGGGTTGGACTTGATGATCTCAGAGGTCCTTTCCAACCTGGTTGATTCTATGATTCTTTGATTGACCAAACTGTGCACTGAGATCCTTCCTTTTTCATAAATACTTCCAGAGGGACAGAGTGTATGGGTTCCACCTGTTTCCCAGATGTGCAAGTGTGATGCTTGTATGGGAGAGAGTTGTTCTGATTATTTTCTCTTTAGGGAGTAAATATAAAAAAGGATCCCTTTTTGCTCTCTTGCAGCCTTTCTCAGTGTTTGCATTTAGTTTCTTCATAGAAAGTAGAACCTGTTGAAACAAACTGTTAGAAGACAAAGATTCCGCTGAAACTTTGGCTTGTAAAGCAAGGTGAATTTAGACAAATGACAAAAATTTCTGTGGGGTTCTAACATTTCACAGTAGAAACGAAAACCATCATATTAGGCTTTTATAAGTTGAGAATGAACATATTGAAGTTAAAAAGCTCTCGGAATAAAAAATGGAATAATCTATCTTGATGACAAGTTGAATATGAGTCAGCAGTGCCCTGGCAGCCAGGAGGGCCATCTGCGTCCTGGGGGACATCAGGCACAGCATCTCCAGCCGGTCTAGAGAGGGGATTGTCCCACAGTGCTCTGCACTGATACAGTTTTGGGCACCACAATACAAAAAGGGCATCAAAATGTTAATATCCCTCCTCTGCCCAGTGTCCAGAGGAGAGTGACCAATATGATGAAAGATCTTGAGGTCAAGACTTATAACGAGTGGGCAAGGTCACTTGGCTTGTTCAGTTTGGATAAGAGAAGGCTGAAGAGTGACCTCATTGCTGAGCAATGACCTCATGGCAGCCTGCACCTTCCCCAAGGAGGGCAGCAGAGGGGGACATGCTGGTCTCCTCTCTCTGGTGACCAATGACAGGACATGAGGAAATGGAATGAAGCTGCATCAGGGGAAGTTCAGACTGGACATTAGGAAAAGGTTCTTCACCCAGAGGCTGCTTGGTTGCTGGAATAAGCTTCCCAGGAAAGTGGTCACAGCACCAAGCCTGATAGAGTTCAAGGAGCTTCTGGACAACACTCTTAGTCATATGGTTTAGTCTTAGGTAGTCCTCTGAGAAGAGAGTTGGACTTGTTGATCCTTATGGGTCTCTTCCAACTCGAGATATTCTACCTCCCATGGCCAGTGAGAGCAGCACAAGAAGCAATGCCTGTAAAATGAAGTGAAGGAGGTCAATGCTGGACATCAAGAAAGCTGTAGCTGTTGATTTACTTGAGTGTGGGAATAGGAAGGCTGGGACCTCTACCAGTGAGGACTTCTCTACCAGTGAATGGATATGAGTCAAATAACTATAAGGGATATTCAAATGAATACTTGAGTCTGTCCTAGGTGTAGAGGGACAACTTGATCTCCTAAGGGCACCACAGGCATATTCTCAGTGACATTCTATCTATAATTCTGAATGCCAGAAGGTTTCCTCTGTTTACCAGATCAGCTCCCTAATGAAAAGAAGAGGGCAATACTCAGATTTAAGATACGTCAGGGATTTGTGCAAATCTTTGTGCAGGTAATTGTACAAGCCATTATTATTATGTACCATACATTAACATAGGTCTCGTGACCAGTGGGTTTCATAAGGCACAAAGGCAAATGGCATGCCGATAGATTCTGTCTGCAGGTGACTTCCATGCATCGTTGTTTCGTAATTATAACCGAGATCCTTTTGAGTTACTTTTCCACTCATTAATAATTATGATTTTATCCACATCCTTGTGAGCAGACCAAATCCAACTGATCATTGTCATAAAGAAATTGTAAGAATGGAATGTACTGTATATTCCATTTTCTATATTTTCAGAAATTAACATAATTGAAAGCAACGTCCAGCCTATCATCACAAAGGAAGGTAAATGAGGCCCTTGGTATATATATTTCTGCATATGTTCATATACATATTCAGAATATATATTTATATATTTCTTTAAGGGGATGCATTTTGTACATATCAAGCCTAGGATGTTAAGCACTTTGCTGGAAAAGCAAAGATACAAATATTGCAATTAGAACTGACTGAAATATTTTCTATAAAATGATTACCCATAGTTGTCCTCTGCAAATGGATTTTCTCCTTTTTCTACAGGCATTTGAAAGTACTTTTAAATAATTTTTCTAAAATATTTCTTTTATTACTGGTGGTTTTTTTTTTCAAAAAAGACCCCTTTTTTTCTGTTAAAATAGTTATTTTTAAAAATTAAGTACACGTTTCTTATACTTTGAAGAAAAAAAAGACGTTCATTTTTCTACGCTTTTCAATCAGTTCTAACTACCAATATCTGTCAGATACCTGGAAATTATATTTAACCAAACTTTAATTTCTGAAGACAAAAGCATGACCATTTAATGGTGGGACTGAAAAGAACAAAATGTGGGACTGAGACTGCTAAAATCACTTGTGATTTATAACTCAACTAAAGATAATGAGATCCAGTTTCCAAATGAAATAAAAATACTCAAAGGGAATTTGTTTGAGCTTAACTGAGAAAGGCAGTTAAAAATGTCATGCAAAGAATTTTATCCAGACTGCTTAATCTGTGTTTCTGGCAGGATTTCATGTCCTTACATTTTCAGCAGCTTGTCTGCTTCATCCCATTTAGGATTAGAGACCATCTACCATAAATGCTGATCTTTGTTGCCTAGTCTCCATCATTAAATCAGATCCACAATGGATAGATTAATTTCCCATGATAATTCTTCCAAGGCATTTTAGAAATCTTCCTATGATTAGGGTGAATCAGTCTCAGAAAGTACAGTACTCTCTGTTAAATCCAGAGACAGAGTATATAGTTTAGTAGATTTACATTATGTTTAGAAGTTGAAAGTTAACTGAAAATAAATTGTCTTTTAAAGAAAAAATGGAATGTCTGAGCACTTCTACAGTCAATTGTAGAACTAAGTTTTCTTCACCTAAGAGAAAAAATAACATTAGAAGTTAGTGAGTATTGAAGGGCTGCTCCTTTTCATTGCCAGTACAGTGTTTCTGCTTTGGGACACTGTGTGAGTGATCTCTCTGTCCAGTGATGAATCAGACAGAGACCCAATAAAGCCAGTTGTGGCTCTTCTGAGCTTACTAGTGGTAATGGTAGTTAGCAGCAACTCACATTAGAACCACGTAAACCCTCAACTCTCTGTAGATAAAAACTGGCAAAGTGCATGTTGATTTTTGCCAGGAAGTTCTATGGAAAGGAGATTTCCATAAAAAAATGACATCTCTCCCCACCAAGTTTAGAGGGTGATGTTTCCTTTTTCCTGTCAGTGTTTTTTATTTGTGTTGTCCATACATAGGCATGTATGGGATGCAAAAGATTAAAGAGATGTAAAGAGTTAAATCTGATTGAAACCAATTGATTGAATTCAAAGGATTGTTCCTAGATTAGACAACATAGAAAGCTATAGCTTCACCTTTTGGGTTGCATATATCTGCTGTATCAATCACATGAGAATGTACAGTAATTTAGAAATGTAAAAATAAAAAAGTATTTATAAACATTAATAAATATACCTTTGACATGATTTAATTTATATTCATCACTTGTATCAATGTATATTGGTATTTATTGGAGTCTCAACATGCAAAAAATGCCTCTGAGTATAAAACAGAAGCATGAGACTGAATCTTTAAGAATGTTTCTTTAAAATATTTCTGAATGTTTTTCATCCAGATGTGTTAGAAAATAAAAGAAGCAATGGCTTATTCAGCTATTTAGAAACCAGAGTAGGTGAATAGAGCTCTATAAAACCTGAGAATCTTTATGATTCCATCATATCTTCTCATCTGCAGTAAATAAATAAATTATTTTTCTCTAAATTCTAATTTATCTAAACATCTGCTGTTGCTGCAAAAGCAAAAAAAAAGTATACTTTGATTGTTACTGTTGAAGGATACTAGTTAGCCTGAATTGACTGTTTTCAACAATTAACATCTGGTGTACGTATGTAAAAGCTGTTGTTAAATCCCGATCAGTAATTATTAAAAAAAAATCAATACAGTATCAACTTGTACAAAAATTCATATAAAGATATCCAAGGGATTTTTAAGGCACGTAACAGAGGTGGACCGTGCTAAGTTTCTAACTCTGAATAGGGAGTAAAGGAAGTTTATGTTACAGCAGCTTCTTAAGTGGAAGGAGTTTCCATAATACTCACTACAGAAGAACAATATTATTGCTGTTAATTGACTGCATCTATGGTATGTTCCTAATTTATTTAGTATCTTCTGCTTCAGCCTGTCAGACAGAGATACGTTTGGATCAGTGTGATCTATAGCAACTGCACAAAATTAAGAAGTTTGTCTTGGCAGTTGAAATCAAGATGACCTCACCCATGCTAATGATAGCCATTAATGCTGATAAATATCCTTACAGATGTTCCAGTTGATCTCAGAAGTTTGTTTTTTTGTTTTGTGGGTTCGTTTTTTTTTTAGTTAAGTGACCACTGTCCAAGTCTTGGTAGCTTAAAAACAAAGAAAAAAAAAGACACATAAAAATTCTCAAAGCAAAAAAATAAAAGAAGCTCCAATGAATACTGATTAAAAGACCTAGTTTCCTCTTAGATATTTATACCATTAGTAGAAATAACTTCACAAACATTTTCAATGTACAGTTTGGATGCTGATCACTAGTGCAGCAATCACTTTAAGATTTCAACAAAGCTGCAAAGCATCCTTCTTACCAATGTATATAGAAAATGCTTTCTGCTGCTGAGGATCTGGTTTGTTGCCTGAGACTTGTCAACAAATGTTAAAAATATCAGATACACAAAATAATAAAAAAAATGTAAATTGTAAGTGTGCAATAGAATCTAAATTTAAGATCGCATGTGAGGAAGCACCAGATTGTACAGTATTGCTGCGAAAGACTTCTCAGATTTAAACCCTCTATTGCAATAATCTGGTTTATTTAGGGTACGAGGAGAAAATGCAAGCTTCATCTCAGTCCCATGAGATACTATAAATATTTTATGACTATTTGTAACATGTTGTTTTCTTTCTGTGTCACAGACCCATCTATCACACAGATAACTAAATTAATTGAAGGGGAACCTGAGTTCAAAATAGTCAGGGAAGGGGAGACAATAACTAAAGTGATTCATGGAGGTTGGTATGCTTTCAGCAACTCAGTTTGTATTAGTTAAAATTTGAAACATTCACTATTTCCCATCAATTTCTACTTTATCTAGGTGACACATGTGACATGTTAGACAGATGTTCTGTTTTTAATAAGATCTTTGTGAAGTGCTGTAATTTTATTGCATCATTTAATTCTTACTTCTCATGCTTTTAAAAAAATTGGGCTTTTTTTGCCTAACTGTGTTCCATAGCTATAGTCAAGACAGTGTTAGAAATACTCTGCATGCTGACATAATATCTGTCTCAATTAAGGATTATTTGCTGGTTATTGTCCTGCAATCAAAAATGTAGTATGTGATTCTGTGATAGAAAGACAATTGTATCAGATAGAGAGGTAAACTTTGCTTTCTGCTTTGCTAGGCGTATTGAGACGTTCACATCTAGAATGGTTTTAAAGGAAAAAAAATCATGTGACCCTCCTAAGTTTTGAGAAAAATTAGTTTCTGGTCTCCTCTGAACATTTGTATTTTTCGTAAAATATGCTGTGGTATTTCCTTGTGTGCTTCGATCATTTTCCACATGTCAAAAAGAGCCCTTGAAAGTTCATCACTTGATTAATGTCTTCAATTTAAAAATCCTTGTAGAACCAATTATTAAAACATACACCAAAATCATAGATGGACGACCTGTAGAAGTGACAGAGAAAAAAGTAACAGAAGAAAGAATTATTCAAGGTAAATTATGCTGAGCTATTAATTCCTAACAAAGTTCAACACTACATACATAAGTAAAACATCTTAAGTTCTCTCCTAATGCTTAAACTGCATTTCCTGGACAGATGTATTTTCCCCAATGCTTCCCATTATCTGTGTATGGCTGAAAATCTGGCTATGGGCCCTACACACACATATACAGAAATGACAACAATATTTTAACAGTATGCAAAACTATGAAAACTTTTCTTTATTTAATTTTTATTTCCATATATTTGCTCAGTGTCTGCTCTTACAAGCTTCTCACTACCATTTCAGAATGAGATGGCTTTTATTGCATGGCTTGCTTTAGAAGGAAGTCTTTTATTTTTTTGTGAACTTTTGGGTTCTATATCTTCAGGTAGGTTTTGTTTGGCCAAAGGTAGATGTTCAGTGGGTAGATACCTACTTTTGCATGTCATCCTAGACTCTTTTGACAGTCATTTTAGAAAAATATATTCTCTGTTTCTTTGTAAGGTGGGGACTTGATGTCACATCAACAAGTTAAACATTTTTATTCAGCTAATGTAAGATAAAATTAATGTGCATCTGCATCCCTTGGTTTTCTCAGAGAGTAACTCTCAAAGTCTATAACCAATTTCAATTCTATTTTACCTACTACAAAGATATTTCTTTAAGAATATTAGAAATTGATAGATGGAGTGAGGCATATTTAAGCATAGAACAAGATATATATAATTCTCTGTTGACACTTTTTGATTCCCCTGGTTAAATATCAGTTTGAACACTGTAATTAAAATTCTGTCTGCCAGAGCACTTGTAAGGAAAAGACACTGTTATAGCAACATATTGACCTAGCTGAAAGTCTAAGTTTAGAACATGATGAAAGATAAAGTTTTCATATAAGCAGATTACAGCATTTTAACCATGGAACCACCATATGTATTAATTAGGAAATAATAACTTTAAGGACAATCCTGTTATATAAGATTAAAGCCACTATCTTACAAATCGTTTTCCAGGTCCTGAAATAAAATATACCAGAATTACTGCAGGTGGTTCAGACAATGAAGAGAAGTTAAAGAAATTCCTTGAAGAAGGTTAGTATTCTTGTTTTCTTTCCTTTTTTAAATATGTATATATTTATTATCTATATTAAGTAATTACTGAATGGATATTCCATGTTTTAAGAAATGATGCTCGTATACTGCAAAATCTTACCCAGAGATTAACCTCACAATCTCAGAAACGTCCAAATATAACATTCTGGTTTGAGTCCCTGATCTTCACATTTCAGTCAGCTCCAGAACTGAGGCTTCCAGTCTTATATATGGCATGCTATGTTTATCATAAAATATGATGTTTTCAGTGTTTATGTGGAATTTGATGTCATAACAGATGAATTTTGTAATTCAGCACAGTGCTATGATAGGATTAATTCATTAATATACTCTTGGTAGAATTGTCAAATGTTTTCTGTAAATCAATTTTTTTGCCATAACCTGTATCCTATCAGAGGTTACCAAGGTGACCAAATTTATTGAAGGTGATGGTCATTTACTGGAAGATGAAGAAATCAAAAGACTTCTGCAGGGAGGTAATTTAGTGTATTATAACTAACCTTTTTGCAACAGGTAATGATAACTGAAACCCCTCTTGGATATGTTGATCTCAACATTTTAAAGACTGACCTAGTCAAGGTGTAATTTTAATAAGAGAAAAAATAGAATATTGTATATTAAGTACCAAATATCTCTGAAATGGAAATAAGTACCAAATTTCAATTAATTTTTTTAATGGTATTGGTCATGGAAAAAAATTATCTGGGTTTTTCCAGTCTTTAAAAAGTTACCTAATTAAAACTCAGGGGAGCAATGAAGATTTATTCCACTTTTTTTTTTTTTCCAGCAAATTTTAATCTGTGGAAAATACTTCTGAACTGGAAAGCATTGTAACAGGCCAAATTAATTTTGCTCATCAGTTCTTTAAAAATGAATGTTCATTGCCCTCAAGTTAATAATTAAAGGCATGCTTAGCATCCTTCTTTCAATGCTTACAGGTGATGGATATCCAGACATTAATTCTCTTCAAATATAGCATTCCAGGGAATGGTTTTCTTTCTTTCTTGCTCTCTTAATTCTAACAATTCTGGCAATATATAACCAGTAGTTGTAGAAAACTGGTAAAAGAACTTCTGCTTATGAAATTAATCTTTATCTATGAATTTGGAATGTTCTCTGCCTAATGTAGATTAGAAAAACTATCTATAATAGCAATGGGGAATAAAAAAAAAGAATTCAAGTGATGTGGGTTTTTTGTAAATGTTGGTATAAACCTGAGTCAGAAGCTCAAAAATGGATGTTTTTCTTGACATAAATTAACTGAATCCACTTCATTTTATGTTCACTTTTTATTAAGTTACCAAGTTGTGTATCAGTAAAGTAGCTTACAGCCAGCTCTATGTTCACTGAACAAAATCTTGTAGTCCTTCAAAAGCACCATGCTGTGGATATGACTTAAACTTCAGTTAAATAAAAAATTTCATGATGAACAACTGAACAGCTTTCCACCAAACAAAACCATGTTAATTGGTAACACAGTTAGCCTTAGAAAAAAAGCCAAGATATGTCTATGAATCCTGTTGACTCTAATTCCTTGTTCTGTTTTAAACACCTAAATCTTATAGAACTAGGCCAGGATTTGCCTATAATCACTGGGGAGAAATAAAAGCTTCCAAAAGGTTTTTCATCTTATCCTATTTTAAGTGTCCCAGCTATGTGAAAAGATTTTCTTTCTGGTGATGCCTATTTTGGGATTGAATACTTAAAATAAAAGTTGGAAAGGAAAAATTACAGCAAGAAAGTTCCTCCATATACTGCACTACGTTCTATTGGTGTAAACCAGGCCACAATGAAGCAGGATCAAACTTTATCTGTAGAACTGTTCAAAATTAACAGGTCTGATGACAGAATCTAACAATTATAACTGTAATTGCAATCATACAATTAAATAGACATAATCTGTAGAGATACATCTTTCTGTGACCCTATAGTGTATGGAAAAGAGATAACTAGTTTCTCTCTAGGAAATTAGGAAAAGACAATATTGTTTCTTGAATTCTTGCTATTTTTCCTTGCTATTATATGTTAGTTTGCATAAGCATCCTGCTTTACAGAATGAACCAAATGGGCAAATTTGTCTCTTGCTTTAATTTGATTTTTCTCTATTTCTTCCATGATTTATCCAGTCAGCTACCCTTGGCTGCCATGATAATACCTTACCATGTGTTTAGCCAATAAAAGCCCTCTTGTCTAGATAAAATTACTTATGTTTTACTGAAAATATCTTAATTATTTAAATTTGAGTACAGTCACAAACAAATGTATTATTACTGTCTAAATAAAAGAATGATTTCATATGGGCTTTAATTCTGCTCATAAAATATCCAGCACTGCTTATCATAATCAGCAGTCTTTGGTGAAACAACACTTTAAACCAAGACTGCAAGGAATGACTCAGCCCCAGATTAACATGCCTTATGGCATTAATAGCATGGTAGCCTGCAACACCTACACCCTAAAATGAGATTGTTTCCACTGAAGGTACCTTGCACCTGGAAAAATGCTCTGCCAGATTTAACTCATTTGTTTTTGATGCTTACTGTAGCTGGAACTGAGTACACCAAGGTTACTAAAGTAATTGAGGGAGAGCCACAGATTATCGAGAGAGAAATCAAGAAAGTTCATCTGGAAGGTTAGTTTGTCTAAAAATCCCGTATCACTAAGACCTGCTTTGTCTAAAGTGATCATTCCAGGTGAGGTTTTACAGTATCCATTCACAAAAATTACTAGGTCTGAAGCCAGTATTCTAGCAAGAAGAGTTTTATAATTGTTTTGGAAAAGAATTCTTTTGCTGGCATTGCAGTGAAAAATGTTGAGACTTATCTTGTGGCTAACAGTAACTAGATTTGGCAAGCATAGTAGACAAGAGGAAATGTCTAACCACAATGCTTAGGTAAAACATTTGAAAGAACATGCACCATGAGAATTGACTTTTCTTTGAGCAGCACACACAGAAGAAGACCACGTGAGTTGCTTTTAACTTAGTTATTTCTTCTCAGTGTTAATGTGATCTGTTGCTGTGAGGATTTCTCAGTGTTGTGAAGGGGCGGGTAGGGTGGAGGGAATATAACCTCTGGGCTGAGAAAATGTGTCACAGGGTCTCAGAATTTCTCTACTGTAATCCTGTTTTCAAGTGAGGGAAGCTCTTGGGTTTGATGAGCATGAATGGTGACAAGGTCCAAAAGGAGCCATATGCAATTCAGCCTGGCTTTATACCAGGAATTGGTTCTTCAAGTTTAACAATCATAGTTTAAAGATCTTTACTCAAAGTTAAGAAGTAACTTCTTTAGGGTTTCTTTTGTATTTGTATGTATGTCCTTTTCTAATTCTAGTTTTAATAATGCAGAATAAGTTATTCTGTCAGTCTTTGAACTAAATTCATAAGAAAAAATATTGTGCCTTTTGGAGAATGAAATTAAATAAATATGTTTCTACTTTTTTAATTTTGAAGTCGGTGCCAAATACTGAAGGTATACCATAGTGTCTTATAGCTTCGGTGTCGAGTAGTACAAGGCATGCTGGAAAGTCTACTATTGCCTGAAAATGAAAGACAGGTGTGATCTTCAAATATGGGGCTTATCTGACAGCATAATTGTGTGGAGAGCACATAACTATGGAAAGCATATTATGGATGAACCATATTCTGTCCTTACCAGGGCAGTGCATTGCTTGAAATTTTCTGCCATAGCGGTGCAGATGCCCAGTGTTTACCCTCAGCCGTAATGAGGTCAACCCTGTATCTCAGGGCTATGAATTTATACATAGTATGAAAAGACAACTCAGGATGAAAAGACCACTGACTGCAGCCTGTTAAGTGCGATACTTCGTGGTTGTAAATGAGGAAAAATACCTCAGTAACATTTTTGTGACAGTAATAGAAGAATTATCTCTTGCGTTTATCAAATGTTTTTCCTCCCAGTGAGGAGACATCTGGTTTAAAAAAATGTTTCAAGGTTTGATGAGAAAGAGGAAAAAGTTTCCATAGTTTCACTGAGTCAGTATTTTGGAAAATGGATGTACGTGCTAATAAGGGTGGTACCTACTCAGTAGTCCTTGCCCTGCTGTACCTTTTAAAACAGAAGTTTGAGAAAATTAACTGATCTCTAAATGTGGAACCATACTGTGGACTCACAATGAAGTTACAAATCAAGCCCCAAACACAGCTGGAAATGTAGCCAATGTCTTGTGATGGTTGACTTTCAAGCAAATGGCTTATAAATAATTCCTTAAATAAAGTCTATACAGCAGACCTGGACATCTGCTGCCAAAGTCTGGAACTGAGTCCTGGGTTGTGCACTAACCTGAGCTTGTACCTCACTGACAGTGTCAGATGATGTTTGCTGAATGAAGAGCATAGGCAAAACATCCTGACAACCGCCTACATCATGTGACCATCTGCAGATCAGTGTGGATGTTGCTAAAATGTAATGTATGACTGCACATGACAAAAATGTGTGAACTGTATTATAAGCATTCATGTTTCAGGTGATCAAGTCAACATGCTATGGGACAAAATTTTTAATTTACTGAAAACCTTAAACAACAAACTTTGAAAGACAGTGATGGGTTTCCAACATTTCTAATGAGTTTTAATTCACAGGCTCAAACAAATAACTTCTGACTGCAATATTTCTGTTTTCTAGAAGCACCTGTACGGAGACCACAACCAAGCAGGAGGACACAAGGTAAAAGCAAAACATATATTTAAACATTATAGCATGTATATTATTTTCAGGTTTTTTTAAAAATCAGGAGGAAAAAATTGCTCTTAAGAATACAGAGTTCAAAAGGAAAGAGTTGCATTTGCGCTTTTTTTAAAAAATAGGAATACTTGGTATTTTTAACTATTTGGTTTCTAGGATTTTTTTCTTATATCTGAAAACAACTTAGATTATGTGCTTTAGTCAAACTGTGTTTCAGATGAGAATAAAGCCATCAAAGTGAGATCTGACTCTGGAGTCCTACCACTCTGAAAATGGCACTCTGGAATTCCCCACCATGGAATCTGTAACTCACAGATTCTATGTTATTTTGATTAATGAAAAAACTAAGAGATCATTTTAATTTCCTAACCAGAACAAGAGTGAAATGTTCAGCATAAGGTTTCATCTTTCCGCTTCCTATCTATTTCCCAAGTAAATACAGTATATAGTTTAACCATATTATATATAATTATAGGGAATAACTAAGGCTCTGTTTCCATTTTTGGCAGGGGGAGCAAGAAGGAGGACAAGACTAGCTTATTCCTAAAAACTTTCCAAGAGAGAATCCACAGAATTACAAATTAACAACATGGTCTTTGTGAGGAAGAGGAACGCTTTTTTAAAAAATGAGATCATTAGAAAATGACATTGTTTTGATAACATAATGTAAACTGAACCATGAATCCACAAAAAGATGTGAAGATGCAGATACTCACTGCCAGCAAAGTGCTCACTGGGAGTAGTCCATTGGAGGTGCTTTAACTGCTCTTAATGGAAAGCACTATGCAGGGTCAAATCCTGGAATGGCTGAAAGCTATCAACTTCTGTAGAACCAGGATTCCTTCTTATGCTGTCTAGTAAGTGTTTGAAGGATTGGATTACAAAAGAGCAGGGAACAATACAGAGTGTATTTTTTTATTATTATTATTTCCACTAAATAAGAAATATAAATGAAATTAGATAATTTCTAGGAAAAAAATCACCTCAGGTGACTTTTAGAGTAATCTAAGGAAATAGGAGACGTTAACATAGCACTTTTGGTTCAGTAGTATTTTATGCTTTTTATAAGTCAAAATTCATCATGTGTTTAAAGTCATAATGACACCAGTAACATTACCTTTTCTAAGCAAACAAATATACCTTATATTAAATGTATTGTTTATTTTGTCCTACATTGCCTTGTAATAACAAGGATAATGGAAGCTCTTAAAAAAAGGAGAAAAAGCAAACACTATGAGCTTCTTGCTATGTATTTGAGACCATGTTGACTTCTTGATTCATAAGAAAAATCATTTCCATTAAAGGAATCCTATACCAATACATATACCGAGATTCTTAAGTGTTTTTCCACTTTTCCCTAAATGTGTCTTTTGATTATTAAAGCAGATTATAAAAGGGATAAATAAAATGCATGCAAACGCTTCACTCAGTATGGAAAAGAGTCTTACAAAAATAAGGCTAGGTCTGAAAGCTTTTGTATCAAAACATGTTTTGCTAATGTCTGGTGCTAATGTGGCATTGTTTGTAAATTATGTCAATATTATAATTCTAGTTTTGTACTCATAAGATTTGTTTGCCTTTATTAACAAAAGACAAAAAACAATTATTCATGGAGTAGAAAAAACATTCAAAGTTCCTTAATTTTGCAGACCAAAGTTTCAAAGGTGTTACATATTGTGCTTTTCTACTTCTGTTTTGAAACAAAACCTTAATAAAGAATTTGCCTGAACTCTGCTTGCTTTCATTTGTAAATATTTTTAAACAGTAAAGCAAATTCTAAATATTCTTTAGATTTTTATTGTAATTTATAGTTCGAAAATATGCTTTCACAGAAGCAAACTGATGCTTCGCTTTCTCACTTAAGTGCTGATGCACTTAAACTGCATCACTCCCCTTAAAAAATTAAAAACCTTCCCTAATTCCATAATGACACAGCACAAGCACAGCTCCCAGAATGGCACAGCTATCTGAGCACTGGACTGATAAGTTGTGTAGCCTTACTGGGCTGTCAGACTGTCACTAAGGTGCTCTCAGTATCTACAGTCATAGTGCTTTAGTGGAAGAAAAGCTTTTATCCCTGGCTAGGGCTAGCTAGCTTTTGCATGAGAATGAGAACTTTTAGGTCTATCTAGAAGGCGAACTGAAGTTGTCACCTTTCCCTGAGGCCTTCATTTGTCATTTAATAATTGGCTTTAAATTTCTTTCTTCACTGCTGTGCCACCATGACCTATCAGTCAAGTAAAACTTGAAAGGACAACAATTTTGTTAGGAAACAAATGTGGTTGTGTTCTCTCCTCAAAAAAGAGTAGGAGATGGGGAAAAAAATGGAATGGTAATAACTTCACCTTTAAATATCACCATACAATAAATTCTTCATCTGTGTTCTTCATTATCAAGGCCTTTATTGTCTGTAATTTTCAGACTCATAACAGCAGTGCTCTCATCTCTGTTCATTTAACCTGTGCCATATAAGTAATGACACAGCAGGAAAGGAGGAACAAAGGGTATTGATACACATGAGAGAAAGCGAATCATAATGTTCCAGGAAATTACAAATAAATCCATACCCCAAAGCTATAGGGTTCATCCACACATTGCTGGAACAGAAAATCTTCCAATAGGACAGTCAACAAATGGATACTATCATGGTAACAACCCTGGGTTGATGGACAAGGACCTTGAAATTGTCACAGCAATGAACTCTTTTTCACTGTCACTGAAATAATTCAATCACAAAACTAAGGAAACACTAGGGAAAAAAAATTAAAGTCAAAAAATTAAGCAAAAAAAATATTTCCAGGGTTGTGATTAATGAGTGAAGGTTTCCACAAAGAGTTTTCCAGATAAAGCTGAGGTGCAGACCAATATCTATACAATAAATCATAGAGTCATAGAATGGTTTGGGTTGGAATGGACCTTAAAGATCATCTCGTTCCCATCCTCTGCCATGGGCAGGGACATCTTCAACCTTTATTACCTAGTATAAATGGTGTGTACAACACCAGTCTTGTGTCCAGCCAACTTTCTTCTGCTTCTATTCCTCTCCTTAATTTCCTGTTTTCAGTGTTTCACCCATATGGAACCTGAAATAGCCTTTCTGCCTTAAAAAAGATAGAGACTGGGTAAAAGCTTGTATGTGCTTCCCTCCCACAGCTGTAGGTGCTCATCTCCTTAGCCAAGTGGAGGAGCTGAGCAGAATTGCTGCTTCAGGAGGGACAAGGTACATCACCATTTCTTTGGAAAAAAGTAATAATATATTTTAAAAATAAAATTCATCATCTGTGTCGACTATATTCTGCTCCGGAGTAGAAGGATTGTAACTTAGACTGTCTGAACATTCATTGTACAAGAAGGGGTGCTAGGGTGGCAAGCTCAGACAGGGTCTACTCCTACACTGTAGTAGGTCTCTGTTGGATGAATAATGTTCAGTGAGTTTTAAGTTTTCAAATCACATTTCTTGCATGCAAGATTCCTATTTCTTTTGCAGAAATAGCTATTAAAAATTACTCAGTAAAATAAAATCAATAGTTTGATTCCTTCATAAAAACAATGATGTGAAATCTGAAATAGAGTCAGGAAGGATTTGTTCTACCATTTCCATTTTGACAAATGAAAACATGCTATGCAAGTGACCATCTTCAATCTAAAGCTAGTATGTCTTTTCATGTTGTTCATCTCTCAAATATCTAGAATAGCAATACTGAACGAATGAATTCCACTTTTTGTCCACAAAGTATTCTAGTAAGATAATTGGTGGAGGCAGCAGTCCTGAGAGATAAATGTGTATTGTGATTACTTCTTTTACTTTCTGAAGCTCAGGACTGCTTAACACCAATCCCAGGTGGAGGGTCTGAGTAGGGATACCAAAGCCTAAGCACAGTTCAAATGAAAGAATACGTGATTTTTGAGTGCTGAGCTGCAGAATTCCCAGTGATAGCATGAGATGCTTTACTGAACCGTGTGGGATGTAGAAAGACTTTTAGACATTCACGGTGGCACAGGACTTCATGTTCAATAATTCAGTGAAGCTTTGCCTCCACTTCACTTTTTCATAAACCCCAAGTGTGAAAATATCAAAGGTTCCCTTTCGTCCTTTGTGTCCCCTTTCTCCAAATGTATGTTTTTATAGAATTTCAAGGAAACGGAAGCTTGTCATATTTGCCAAGGGTTCTTTTTCAGTATAGCAATAATCTATTTTTAACATACATTAAAAAAAATCGCTTCAGTATATTTTTATTTTTTTACCAACACTAATTAAAACATTCATGGGTTTTGTGTTTAACAGCTGTCACAAAGGAGGAAAATTAGCTACAGATTCTATGTGGGGAGGAGAATAATTTTGCATGGTAAAAGTAATTAGGGTCAGGATGACGCTATATCATTAGGAGCCCAGCATGTGTTTGACTGAGAGGTAGAAGTAATTTCTGTTCAGGAGAGCTTTTCAGTCTCATTTACAACCATGCTAATTTAGTCCTAATGTCGTACAAGATTTAAATGCTTCTTTTTTTGCTGTTTTAACTAGTATCCTTTAAATACCATGGAGGTTAAATTTTCTTTTATGGATTTCTTCCTTGTTAAACAAAAGTAACCTCTATAATAGACTGTGCAACTCAGAGGAATGGCATCTGCACTTACACTTTGAATCATAAAGATTGCCCATCCTCACATGTTGGGTTGTATTCTTGCTTCACTTTCTGATGTGATGCATCTCTGTCCTGCTCAGATGTCTTGATTTTTGATTTTATTTTTCATATCTATACTGCTAAATAAAAACAGAACTAGAGATTTTTCTTGTGTATTTAGATCCAGTGTCACATGCAGCCTGCATCCACACTACACAGCACTTTGTCCTCGGCTTCTTTCACCACCCGCATTTTATTTTCTTGGCCATGTTTCTTTAGATGCAGCCCAGGATATGGTTGGCTTTCTGGACTGGAAGTGCACATTTCCAAGTCATGTCACACTTCTCATCCACCAAAGCCCCAAGTCCTTCTCTGCAGGGTTGCTCTCAATGAGTTCATCTCCCAGTCAGTATCTGTGATGGCCCAACCCAGGTGCACCCCTTTGCATTTGGATTTGTTGAATCTCATGAGGTTTTCTTGGCCCCACTTCTTAAGTTTGTCCAAGTCCCCCTGGATGGCATCCCACCCTTCTGTTGTGTCAGCTGTACTGCTCAGTTTTGTGTCATCTGCAAACTTCCTGAGGGATACACCTCTATGAAATGAAAGATGCTGCTGGTCATGGTGTGTTGGATGTTTAAGCTATGAGGAGCACTGCTTTCTGCAGGTCTGCTTTATATTCATTCATTTCATTATAACTCCTCCTGATACTTTTTAGGGCTGTTTTAATCATGTCTCTGTTGGATCACAGGCATTTACGCCTCTAATTGCTAGTCCAATTGTATTTTATTTTTTTTCTCAATGAAATACTTAACAGTTTTTACAACAGCTGTATTTCCCACCAGTGGAACATGTGGCCTGAGTCAGGACCACATTGAAACCATGTGATATGATTGTGATGTTAGACAGTATTAAAACAGCATGTTTATTAATTGAGAGAATTACATCAATGCAAAAGTACTGGCAAGAGACAGGAAGGTTTTCAGGGGTATAAACAGGAGTAACTTGAGGTATGGTGGATTTTCTGTCCCTGGAGGTTTTTAAGATGAGATTGGATGTGGCACTTAGTGCCATGATCTAGTGACCACAGCGGTAGTGGATCAAGGGTTGGACTTGATGATCTCACAGGTCCTTTCCAACCTGGCTGATTCTACGATACTATGATTTGCAGAAGTTTACCCTAGTCTCTCCAGGTTGTTGACTGTAGTGAAAATGACCTCTTAAGGTCATCAGTGTCCCTGCAATCCCCCAGAATTCAGGTACCTGCCTGTCACTCTGTCACTTTATCATCATGGTCTATAGCAAATCCAGACCCCACAGTTCTCAATGGCAAGAAGAGATCCATCTGTCTACAGACACCTAGATCCATTTGTCTGGTGAACTTAGCAATACTTCTGTGAAAACCATGACTACAAAGTGACTGTGTGGCAGTGGAAAATACAGATAGAGTGGTGAGGGAGGCTGTGAGCCCCTTGTAACATCTCTAGAAAAAAAAAAAGCAGATGTGATATAATTGGGAAAGTGTGTTCTTTCCAAAGAGGGCAGAAGGATAACTCATTTCTGGATCTCGATTGGTGAGAGACAGGAAATACAGTAAGCACAATTTTTTAAGAGGAATCCTGGCAAAAAACTTCTTTAAAATAAGAAATATATTGTTGATGGTTTGGGTTTTTTCTTTTGAATTTTCATATGAAATTGGATATGGATGAGGTTGTCTTTGGAAAGGTGTATCCCATAATGCCAAGACCTCAGCAATATTGCGTGTCACCACTGTAAGGCACACACCTCCTCTACAACTCTGCAGGAGCCCCAGGAGTATTTCCAAGACAATGGATCTTCATGTGTGTAAAAATATGCCCTCAATCTATCAGGACAATACCTGAATATGTACTCTCTTCCTTCTCCAGTCCTCAGAAAGGACTCTAAAAACAGAAGCCAGAGAGATGTCATGCCACAATCCAAACAGAAGCAAGTCTGGAACAAAACAGCTGTATATCAAATTTATTATTTCTCCAGTTACAGATCAAGAGACATTGCAGATGGAAAAGTCTTATTAGATCATGTTATCGGTCTACTTGCCAAGGCCAAAAGGTTCCCCACTACTACAGTTCATAATGCTTTACCCAGATGAGCAGTACCTTCCCACAGTCATTCTCTCACACCCTCCTCAGAGCCACTTTCCCATATTTCACTCCCGTTTCTGGCTTAACTACCGTCAAACTAGGCAGACATATTCCACCAAGTAGTCCTTCAGCAGAAATGGCAACTGTTTTAGCTATACCAGGCATAAACATCTCTGTTAATGTAACAGTAATTAAAGTGCTCATACTTTACTGAAACAGCTGTACATTTGAAAAATTATTTTAGTTTTGAACAAACTACTGACCTGGATTTAGTTTGTGAATAGCCTCATAGGTTTACCACCTTCGATTTTTTTTTTTTTTGCATCATATGAAACCATATTAGTTCAGGATGTGTGGTTCATGAAACCATAGAACTACAGGAGGTTTAAGATTGGAAGAAATCTCTGGAGGTCATCTGGTCCAAACCCCCTACTCCAGTAGGGCCAAATAGAGCTCTAAAAAAATACTTAAAGATTCCGTTGCATTTGTGAATAACTTCTTATGAACTAGAAAGGCTCTCATGTATTTTCTTCCTTATCCCAAAATCAAATTAGTTTTTCAATACTAATGCAATGAGAAACTATTTCATGTAATCATTGAACGGTCCTCGTGAATCAAGGAAAATTATGTCAGTAGAAGTGGATCAGTAGATGATTATAAAATTCAGCATTCTTTTCAGTCTCATCATTGAAAATCTTACTGGTCAGAAAGTCTTTATCCATTGGCAGCCATGATACCAGGGCTGTGCCCAAGAATCAGGCAGCAGGAAACTATTTCAAGTCGTTTGGCTCTTGGCATCTAGACCCTGAGATTCAAAGTTCAGAAAGCCCTTGGGTTTCTGGTTTCACAGACAGAACTGCTTGTGAGTAGAAGCACAAATAACTGAATTAACAAGAGAAAATCAGTCTGTAGTAGTTGATCATAGAGAAAAAGAATAAAACAATATGTGCAAAGTATATGGATCTTCTGTTTGTTCACTGGAAATCTTTAAATTGTGTCTGCCTCATCTGTCCGTACAGACTTCTACACAGTCACCATGAATTTATCATGTGTGTAGTTCTGCACATTTTGTAGTTATGTACTCAACTGCAAATGTCAAAATTTGCGGCCCAGTTCTATAGTGTGATTCAAATGATCTTAGGACAGCAACCAACCACTCTGAACAGATACACAGAAAAACCTCCTCTAAATTTTGTATAAGAAACCAGAGTCAGATGCTACCGGTGTACCTGTGGCTTTAGAAATGCTAAAGTACCTAACCATGTCATTAATCATGGACTGTCCTTCTTTTGTTCAGAGGATAGTTCAATGGTAAATTCTGTTTTAATCATTAAAACGCACTATAAGGACACCTTCAGCACTAAGATCCTAGATCAAGTGCTAAACAGCTCTTTTGGATATTTTATTTTCTCTCTGTCTAAAATTTCACTCTGCCATATAATCAGATTTTGAGGTTATGATCTCACTCTGTGGTTTCTGTGTGAATGCTATTAAAAATATTTTTGCAATGAAAAATTACCACATAACAAGTAATGAAGATATAAACCAGATTTTTATGTCCATTCCTGGATGCTCTTTTATTCATTCATAGGTGATGAGGCACTGTCAGAAACCAGCAATCTGGCTTCACTCTCCCCCCTGGTCACCATGTCTCCCTCTCAGGGGAGCCTCAGTTTGGAAGGAAATCCTTGCATGACCCAGCCTCACCTGAACATGAGGGTGATGGCATGTTCTACACAAGCTCAGCACTTTATAAGTAGTTTCAGGTCACACAAGAACATCATGATCAAGTTAACAAACCTCACCTTTAGTTAGATACATCCCTATGTTAATTTCTATGCACTATTTAATGTGGTAAACTTTTACTTCTGCAATTTAATTATTTAGTTTTCCTTCTGTGGTAACATTTATCATTTCAACCATCTACAGGAAAGCAAGAGATTTTTCTTTGGGCAATGACTGGCTATAGCTGCAACGAGCTTCCAGCTACACAAGCCTTCCATCAGGGCTGAAATTGAAGTATTCATTAACTGACCCACAAAGTACCAGATGTATAGGTCATTGTATAAGCTTACTTTGGGGTGTGCAAAAAGTATTGCTTGGACAAAGATTTTACCGGTTGTTTCATTAGAGACAGGAGGTGGATATAATTTGGGAGGAGACATCCTACTCTAGTAGATCCTAGTGGGAATTTGGTCAGTTTTAGTGGAGGCAGGATTATATCATAATCCCTTTCCTTTCTTTTTGTACTGTCTCTCCACCCTTAATTCATTATGTTATTAATGAGGAGGATCTATGTCTCTGAATCTGAATAAAACTTTTTAACACATGGTGTCAGTGGCTTGGTACATGAGATATTCTTGCTTCTTAGCACTTACTAACTACAAGAAAAGGCACTGTGAGTGGGAAGTCCTGAAGGGTAGGTGGTTTGGATCTACATCACTCTCCTCTTGGACTTTGAAACTCAGGTAGATACCATCTACTCTACAGTAAATAGACAGATCATGGCTCTTGGCATCTCAGTATGCAGGAAATAAGAATGTTTGCAGTTATGACTGTCACCTAGATAAAGCTGCAGAAGTTACCGGCCTTCAAATATCAGTGTGAAAAATTGAACTTTTAGGTTATGGTCTCAGATGCAGTTAGTTAAAACCCAGCTTGATGTAAATTACTTGTATTCAGGGTTTTTCTCAAGGGAATGACTTACTGAAACATAAGTGTAACCAGGGAATCTGGCTTCCCGATGTTGCATCTAAGAAAGAAAGAATCTGTTTTGGTTAACAGCATTCCAGAGCTCCCTGAAACAGGCCTGGCTAATTCACTCTTAGGATTTTTTTCCACCTAACCCAATCGTCCTTTTCATCACATCAGATATGCATAGCAGCTTGGCAATTCATCACTTCTAAGTTTTAAAAAATACTTCTAAGAAGTTAAGGTGAACATATGAGATTTCCACCACAGGACACATATGGAAATGTACCAATTTACAAATACTGGATGTAACCTTTCTAGGGGAAATTTTATGGTGGGGTAATGTAGATTGAATGAATGCTCTTTCTGGAAACAAACAAACAAACAAACAAACAGAAAACAAATACTTCAGGATAAGGCATCCTTGAGTAAACACACAGGGGTCATTACAGGACAACTGGAGAGTCACTGGTAAGCAGATTATGGACTGACTGTTTTATATTTCTAGGCAATCAAAAATTTATACTGGCAGGTCTCTCTGGGTTCCCTGATTGTCTGTTGCATAGAAGTGTTAGACTAGGGTTTCTTTTCCCTCTAAGACAAAAATTGGCTATCACCAACTGATAGTTCACTCTGGATCCTCAGTTTACAGACACTGCTCCCTCTGCCCTGTGTACAGTTGTCCAGTGGGCTTTCTATTCTCAATCTCTTTTACATGATTTCATACTATACCCCAACACATCCAATACCTGTCCTCATATTCATGACACATTTTTCTGCTGGGCTGCAACACAGACATCACATCCAGACATTCGGGACTGAAAGGCACAGACCAAAGAATTGCAAGGTTGAGAGAAGGCTTGGGGTCATTCTCTGTGTGGATGAGCCAAGGGAGCTGCCTCTGAACAACATGGATAGAACCACTGTCTTCATATGGCATGATGTTCCTGAAGCAGATTTATTCACTTATGCATAGCTACTAGCACAGTCAGAAAGCCTAAAGGCTGAGAACACACAGATGTCCACCCTTGATAAAAGAGCAGCACAAGGCTACTCAGACAATCACACAAGGTCACAAAGAACTTCCTGCGGAGACCTACCTGAAAAGAATATTGCTATTTACTACAACTTTCAACATACCAGATGTTTGTTCAGCTATTTTTTAGCTCTTTTTACTTATACTAAACCTTATTTCTGCTGATAAAACTAAGGAATACTTTTCTTTGAAGAACATCATAAATATGTCTGAACTGGGATAGGTTTCTCTTTCCAGACCCGGGGGCATATTTGTGACACTGTTACTGAAACTGGGACAAACCCTGAATATATACCATCATCTTACCAACCCCAATAGAACAACACCCAAACATATGTGCACAAGAGCAGTAGTGTGCTGAGGCAGGTAAACCAGGGTGGAAAAATAAGGAACGAGATTTTGAGAAGACCATAGATCCCACCTACACAGTTAAAATCCATCTCTACCCACAAAATTATTAAAGGGTGAGTCTCAGAATGAGAGAGTCTCTCTCTCATCAGTAAAGGGGAGAAACACAGTTGAAAGACTTAGACAACCAGAGCATGATCTAAAGTTAGGTGAGTCCTACAAGTCTGCACCAGAAGCAATGGAGACATGATGTTTGCTTGATTACAGGGGTTCTGGGACACCAAAATGTTGTCAGCTAGACACACAGTAAAGAGACCAAACATCCCAGATCATCCACTACAGTCTTCATATACAGCAATTGTTCCAACATAATGACAGAAAAATCTGGGATAATATTTTGCTGCAGTTTCTTGGTTGGTTGGTTTTTTGGTTTTGTTGGTTTTTTTCCAGGGTAGATTCTGAATACTGCAGCAAAAGCAAAGGAGGTAGACTGACTCCATCCCTCATGGTAAGTTGTACTGTGGGATATATGTCCCATCACTAAAGCTGTATCTCTTTCCCCAAGTTTCACTTGGAAAAGATTTCTGTTTCCTCTAATCCAGCTCAATCTCAATATTATTAGATTACTCTTATAATTATATTTTTTTTTTTTAGGTTAGGTTGAATGCGCATATTGGTCTCAGTTGAAAATACACTTTATGTGATGCTAGCAGAAATTGCAGTTTTGAGTGATTTGTAGACCAGTTCTTGTAACCATTCTTCAACACTTTCTGACTGTTTCCACAAGCCAGTGGAAGTGCAGGTGCTGGTGCAATCACCCTGTGTGTTCTCTGCCTGCAGATACAGACACCCTGGACCATAAGAAAGTCTCTAGTACTTTAACCTTTGGTAATAAGGCTTTCTGCCATGCATAAATCTGAGCTAGAGAGGCTCTCCGTGGTGAGTTCAACCTCCTTTTCAGTAAGTACAAAAACACATGAGTTATCCAGGGGATATTTCATGTTTCTAAACTGGGAATTTGCTTTGTTTCACTCGGCCTGAGTGAGTGTTCTTCACCCAGAAAAGGAAGAGACATTGTAATGAATGTAAGCCTGATGCACAGAGTATACAGTCTTTTAAGGTATCCAGTGTCAGAATTAATCATTAGTATTTAGACTTCATTGCCAAATCATTTAGGCAGTCTCAATTTTTAACTAACTGTAAAAATACTAAAATATTTGAGGGAGTTTGTATAATTTAAAATTATACACATAATTAATAATTAAAAAGCATTGTTTCTGTTTTTTCTGGTAAAGAGTGTCATCTTCAGTGTAATAATAATAATAATAATAATAATAAATCTTCAAAGCCTAAAAAAGTATTTAGAGGTCACTGATACAAAGACTTTATATACATTATATACTTTATATACAACCAGACTGCGTCTGGTTGGTGCATTGTCCTATTTCATAAAAGATGAAAAAGGTAAAAGACATTACTTGTCTTCTTATTTAAAGGAAATGCTGAACCATTCAAAACATATGTGTTCTTCACACTAAGACAGCACACACCACAAGAGCAAGAAAAAGAAAAACAGAAATCTCTCTGTTGCTCTGGAGAGAGAGGTCAAGTTTCTACGACTTTTTTAGTGGGAAGCTGTGCAATAAGGAATATTAGTTTCTATAAAGACACGAAAAAAATAACTTGAAACTGCTTATAGAAACTTTTGTCAAAAGTAGATATCACAATGGACCAGCTTAGGAAATATGACCTCTCTCTCATCTCCTTCCATCCTTTGGTATTCACCTCACATGTCAATGTCCTGCCAGTGGAACCTGAGTGCCAAGATTTTCAGGAAGAGAAAATAAGGTATTTCTTTTCTTGAGCACTCTGACAATTCATCTCAAAATAATTGGAATGATAGTCAATTGAGAGAGCATTCACAGCATTAATTAATTGGATAATGCCCAATATGTAAATGCAGATGAGTGCAGTGTTTTGGTCATAGTAATTTCCACTACTATCAATCTTTCTGTGAAGAAAAAAACTATGAAATAACCAATTTAATTCACATGTTGTGTAATTTTAATTTGCATATTTTAGAAGTCATTCAAGCTTGAACCTGGGCAATAATAACAGGAAGCTTTAAAATAAGTCACAATGACTTATTTGGACTAAAACTACGTATGAAGATCATATGTTCATAGAACAAGTTGAAAGTTTCTGTTTCATTATAAAGGCTGTCATTTTAAATTCTTCTTTCACTATTTTCTTTATTTAAATAACTGGTGATCTTTATCTGCACTTTCACCTTCAGGCAGATGTTCTCCTTTTTTTTTCAAGTGCACCCTTTGTTGAAAAGTGATTTCATTTCCTGCATGACATTGAAGACATTTATCCAAGACACAGGACAATTGTGAGAGCAGTGATCTGTCTGTATTTTAATATTAATAATCCGATCTTTAGCCTCTATTATGCATTTAGGTTCTAGAGTTCTCCTTTGTAGTCACTCATATTGTCTCTCCTGAGAAAACATCTCTTAAAATTTAATTGACCTCTCTGAGATTTTGCAATGCCTGAATATTGTGTGCTAAGGGGAAAAGACCAGTGTTCACCCTCATCCAAAAAAGTTTTTATTATGCTTATAAAAAAACAAGTTATTTTTTCTTTTTTGTCAGATCATATCCTTTAAATAAGTGGGGAATATTTTATGATGAAGAGATCACTTCTTTTGAATTAAATTTTTTCCTTTCATAAATGATAAATATTTAACAACAAAATTAATATTTATTCACAAATCACAAGATGATTAAGAATAAGAATATCCTCCATACGAAGAAGTCAGCTGGACATTGCTGGTGGACATTTCTGTCAGCTAAACCTCAGGGGATTTATCCTAATTTTTTCAAAGGAGTTCACCTTGTTAGAGGTTAACTGTAGCTCTCGTGGTTCTGCTTGTACAAATTCTGGTAATTCCCTGGGAACCAACTAGAGCTGGGACAGTTCCCTTTGGTGGCCAGGGAGCCTGGTGTTATTTCAGTCATTCTCTCTGTACAGCCATTACTCAGTCCTTCAGCAATTCAACATTGATACAGATGTGGTCAGGCAAAGCTGACGCAAATTGTTATACAAACAATATCATTGTTGCATTTAGCTGGAGCAGTAGATTTATAGCTTCACATAATCCCATAAATCATTCAAAGAGCCTGGAGTTTCTCAAGTTCAAGGAAGAGATTTCAGCTGCAGTATTTGCAGAGCCAGAGGAGACCTGGTGAGTAAAACAGTAAGTGTGTACATCAGCAGAGTCCTCTCTCCAGCCTCCGATGCTTTCTCCCATGGGACCATATAGCTTATATCATGGGACCATACAACATATAACCAGGTACCGATGCACAGGTTGGACTAGCAATGTCTTCCAGAGTGAGTAGCTTGCTGATCCAGCACTCAGCAACCCTGCGTCCAGTTTAAAACAAACCTTACATGTTAGGTGTCTCAATGGGGTAAACAGGAAACCAGTTGGAGTCCCCTTGATCCAGACAAAGTCCTTCTGCCCCTGTAGGGGCCAATGTCATAATTTCTCATCCCAGAGACAGGAACCAGACTTTTAGGCATTGCAGCACTGAGCACAACAGAAATTTATCCAGTTTTGATTACCTGTGTATTTTTCAAATCACTTGACAATTTGTCTGATGAAGAAGAGGGAAATGTTTTAAAAGACAATGTCAAGCTTATAAAATAAAGTTTAAGTGATACACTCTCAGCTCAGGCTGTCAAAGAAAAAGAAGAAAAGCAAATAGATAAGTATGTAACTTGAATTTCTTCACTACTGATTTGGATTCTAGTTCATGTGAGGCCCATCAAGATAAATTTTATTCACTGAAACTGTAGTGATTATAAAGAAAGCATAGAGTGCAATAAGGATTCAAAAAATACTTGAGACGAAGTAGGTTGCCTTCTAAAAACAAAACCAGAAATCTCAGGTGATCCATTGTAACACTCAGACCACTAGTCCTGTCTCATTAGTTCCATACAAAAGTGTGTTGAGATATAAAAAGCCTCATGAGTCATTTGTCCAACTGCTGCTTAGGATTCTTCACGAACATTGTGATCTCTTATCTCCATGTATTTGCAATCACATCAGCTAATCTGTGCATTACTGATTTGATATTGAGTAAAACAGTTCAAAAAGACCAAAATTAATGAAGTTAAAATTATGCTTAGTGGAGGTGGGAAATGTATTCAGAAGAATAACAAATACATTATACCAAACCCTGTTATTTTGATTAATCATGTATATAAGTCCATATAAAGCTCACAGAATAATTTTGACTAACAATGGAGGAAATGTTTATTTCAGCATCTTCAGATCTTTCATTTTGTGTTTTAAAATGAAATTTCAGAACAAAATGTGACAAAATATGATTAAATAACAGTTTAAAATAATCAAGTATTTTCTTATCAGATGTTTTTTTGAACCTCAACTTGTTATTTTTTATTTTTCCTTTGACAAAACAAGAAGATATCTATTTTATATTGATTCACTCCTTAAAATTTTTTTCAACAGAGCTTGTTAGCCAGAATTTAATAATTAGCATAGCCATAACTGCATTTTAATAACACCGTGTGAAAAGACACCCAATTACACAAACTGATAGAGGATCTGTCTGCTATAACATTATATCACAATGATTTTTTTATTCAACAGTTATTGGGAAATGATCAAGTTAGGTTATAATATGACTGTAAGCACAATTTTATGTACTTTAGTCACTCAGTCACTTGCTCAAGAATTCATTCGTGGTCCCATCACAGTCTAATTACACACTTAACCTACAGAATGACTTTCTGGACACAGACCTGTGTAGATATATTTTAAGTATATTGGCCTCAGCTAAGAAACAGAGGTTTCAGAGGTCCTTTAAAAATCTCACAAAGTTTGCAAAATTGGCAAGGATAGTGATATTCCATTGTCATTTCACTAAAGGACACAATCTTTTTTCATTAGAAATTATCTGCAAAAAAATATTTAACTAATGATTAATAAAATCATATGGTTGAGTTTTCCAGAAGCATTTATAAATCAAGATTTTTAATTCAAAATTTATGTCTAGATCAGAAATTTCAAAGTTATGAACATAGATAAATATTCTAATCTTTCTTTCATAATATAATATTTTTACAAATAGTAACACATTTCTCATGTATTAGTAGCAAAGAAATCAATTCCTTTCCCATTTAAAGAGTGGTAAAAATAACATTTACCCTTTTCTAAACACCAGCAAAAACGAATGAACTAATGACACTGTAATGAACCATATTCACATTACTGGCATTGCCTGCCAGTCTTTTCTAAAACATTAGCAATGTAACTCAGAAATCTCTGTGCTGGCTCACAGTTCACAAGTGTCACTGAACTCCTGATAAACAGCCAGGTTTTTACATAACTGTTCGCTTGCAGAAAATGGAACCTGAGCAGAAATTAGGCCCCTGTATTCACAGTTATCATTCCTACCTTCATCTTAAGCTCCTACTAGGTATTGAAGGCTGCTAAACTACACAGTACAAATTGACTTACAAATTGACTATTCCCCCAACATGTGGAAATTCTGAGTAGATCAAAAGATGCCTCAGTCTTGGCAAAGTAATTGTCCCACAGCTGACTCTGCCTGTGATACAGGAATGACATGTTCCTTCTGAACACCCAAAAGGCCCAACATATCTGGGTTGATGTGACACATCACACTGAATTCCTTCCAAAATACCCTGGCAATTGCAGCTTTTACTGCTGGCATCACCAGCAGGTCAAGGGAGGTGAACCTTCTTTTCTCAGCACTGGTGAGAAAAATCAAAGTGGTGGATGCAGTGCTGGGCCTCCCAGTATAAAAAAGACATGGATATACTAGAGATAGTCCAGCAAATGGCTGTGAAGATGATGAAGGTACTGAAGCATCTCTCCTATGAAGAAAGGCTGACAGAGCTCGGACTGTTCAGCCTGGAGAAGAGAAGGTTTCCTATTGTGAAGAAAGGTAACTCCTGTTTACTCTGGTGTCTTACACTGAAAATAAAGAAATACATTTGGAGAGGGTTCAGACATCTCGAGGTGTCACATCTGTGTGAGCTTACCAGGATTGCCAGTCCACTTGCAAACTGCTACACCACTTCATAGATGATAAAAGCATTCATTTAGTATTTCCATCAGACAAAGGCACTGCTAACCTTCAGAAGGTCTAGCAAAGCAGCAGGTAGTGAAACAGCAAGCTTTTTATTTTTTTTTACTTCCTTTTATCACCCACAGCTACCGGAAGCACAGTTAACAAGTTTACCAGTTGGGCATCTCTTCTGTCAATTTTGGTCTCTTTCATCCACACTACAGTAAATATCAGATGTTCTAATTGTAACTCCATATAAGAATGAGGTCAGAAGCTTTTTCTGCTGCCATTCTCTTTAGAAGAACCTTCAGACAGCCCATTGTATAGAAGGGAGATCTGTGCTTTTTCAGAAATCAAATAACTTCAGTACCATTTCTTTACAAAGCTGTGTTCAGGGCTACCATTCCCTGGAATTCATCACTAAATGCATACTCAGAGATGTAGCAGTTTGTACCTGGCAGATCACTAACGTTTACATGCATCAGAAGCATGAAAACAGAGCATGAAGGGACTGTCTTTAGATATCAACAAGATGGGGTTTTCCTCCCTGTTATAACTTCCTCAATTCGTGATCTTTTAATATTTTCTTTAAACTTCCATATACATCATTAGCATACAGTAATTAGCTCTTTTTTTACCACTTACCAAAGAAATACTATAAATTAGCTTGCAAAAGTAAATTACTTAACTAAGGCAGGGGAAAAATCCAAGGGGAAAGATCCAAGATGCACCAATGTAAATGTTACAGGGCTTCAGGGGATTAAGGGAATTTTTCTGTGCAACTGAGAGAACTTGGCTTACTTATTATGCTTTAAAGGGTGATGATAACTTTCATATAGTACGATACCCATTAAACCACTAGGCCAAATAGCTCCCTAGCCTGGAGGCTGGCTGAAATCCAGGAAAAGGCTTATGTATCTGACATGACACTTAAATGGAATTTAGCTTCATAAATCCTAAGCCATGATGGAGAAAATGCCATTTCAATGGTCAGATCACTTAAAACTAAAAGTATGACGGTTCTGTGGGTAGTTTACTCTTTTACTCTGAACCTCTCTAGGCACCTGGTTTCATATTCTCAGAACACTTCAGAGCTGAGTAAATTGACACCTATCCTATCATTCATTTGAAATCCACATGTTCATCTGCCTAAGCTGACTGACAGATCTTATCTGTAAGGTCTGATAACTATGAATGTGTTTTGGCCAGGACATGTCAAGGTGGAATGGTGACATTTTTTCCTTTTAAAAACTGTTGAAGGAGACAAGGAAGACTATGACAGTGGCAGCCATTTCTTATCTAGCAACCTGTCCTCATCAAGAAAATAAAAGACTTGGATTTTACCTCAGTCTGAAGAGCTTTAGCTCAGTATCTACTATGAGACTTGCTCTGCTAGAGTGAGGTACTCTGCATCTCTCCTTTCGAAGCTTTACCACTTTAGAGTAAAGCACACAGGACACTGGAAAGAGGGCAAGCAAAAGAAAATACTTTGGGCCAGTCAATGTGTACATCCCACTGGAATAGGTCCCCTACATGGGTCCCTGTTGTCAAGATCACTGTATACATATTTCATACACATTCAGCGTAGCTTGGACAAAATAAAGGAGTGGTTGTAGAAAGCCTTCCAATTCCAGTTGAATGCAGTGCTGATCTACACAATCTTGCTCCTCCTGACACTTGTCAAGCACAGCGGCTCCTCAAGCCTTTGGTGCCAAACACTGTGTTTCCAAAAGAAAGGAGGGGGGGCAGTAAATCATGAGTCATTACACAGAATAATCTGTACCCTGGCGCTTAAGGCCTCTGTTGAGAAAAGTAAGCATGGGTTTATGTATTTGTGTGATCTGCCCTGCAGTGGTGACCCCTGGAAGCACTGTAGTGCAAGGCCAGCATATGCCTGCCAGAAAGCTGACGAGTGCTCTCTAAGGCACTGGGCTTGAACTCAGAAAGAGCACTTGCTTGGACTCAGTCCAGTGTGTTAATTTATGAACTGAAAAGGATCTGGGAATCCACTGCATAAATCCCAAGTTAATAGTAGAATATTCGTATGTAAAAGTTAGGCACATAACGAACTTTTAAATTAGATATAATAAACCCAGTTTCTTTCATATATAAAATTCAGACGGCATGCTAATTTCTTTAATCCCGTGTGGTTTTCTCATACCCAGCCACAGGGAATTGCTGCTTTCCCATTCTTTGCCAGCCTACCTGGCTCCACTACAACAGAAGTGCATAGGTTGCTAAGAAGCTAAGCAGCACCTCTTCCACATATGCTAAAACAGAGAGGTATGTTGTCTCCCCCCAGAACCATGCCCTCAAAAGCAGCTGTTGCACTCATTGTAGTTAATTTACCTTGGCTTTACAACTGATGTTGTTCAGCACTTTATAAGGCAGAGATGTCACAGGCAAGCAACCTGTTTCCCTGCCAACATTTTGTCACCTTGCTTCTTTCACTGTGTTATCCAGCCTCTATAATATGTCAGGTCACCTCACAGTGCCCTAGAAGGTTATTGGTTTTACAAATCTATGGAAGCTTTCATGATTTCCAGAAAATAAAATTTCCAGGAAACACGTTGCACTTCCTTAGATGTACATCACAACCACATAGGCTAATCTAGTCTACTACTTTTAACAATACTTAATAAATAATAAAATTAGATAATTTCATGCCACAAACAAGAAAACAAACTGTGCTACCATTGCTTAACTGAAGCAACACCACAGTAGAATGGGAAACAAGTAGAACCCTGATACAAAATTCAACTTTTGTCAAACGTTATAGAGTGACTACTCCCTTCTGCCAGCAGCCTGATCCGTTGATGCGGTACCTGGACATTTAGAGGTTTGAAATGATTACTTGTGTGAGTGCCTACAAAAAGGGTCCATCCCTGCTTACAGATGGTTTTAGACTCAGAAAGATCAACGCTATAGGCCTCAAGGAAAAGAAAGATGACTGCATCTGAAACAGTATCTAGTAAAAACAACAATAGCAACAAAAAGCAGTGCCCTGGTAACTGTGTAGGATATAAAGAAAAGTAGTATAATGAAATCATATGAAACATTATTAACGGGTGTTGTAGAAGCCGATTCCAAAGTGAAAAGCAGTTGCAGAAAGCAACAAGAAGCCCTGGTAATTTGATGGTGTATTTGTTGATAGCTATTTTTGTAAAAAAAATATAAGAAACATCAGCAAATAAACTACCAGAATATACCAAGGACAGAAAAATTAAATTAAATACAATATTTTCTGTGTGAGGCAAAACCAGATTGCAGGTTGTACTTGGTTAAGCTGTGGATTTGTTTTCTACTGGAAGACTTGCATTACTTTGGGGACAACATAGCAGTGGGAAATCGGAGGGAGTCTGGAATTTAAAGTTGACATAAATTTTTACTAGAAAGGTGTTCCTAGTAGTCTTATGGTAATAATATTTTTAAAATTAAAACCAAACCATCTTATGAAAGATAGAATTATAGATGACTTACACTGTGCATGTATCTGGAAGGAATTACATTTCAGAAGAATAGCCCTAATAAGATTATTAAGAGTAAAGTAAGAAATCATGAAGAATGATTTCACTGTGTCTACAGTGAGTCGGTGGAACCAGCAGACATATATTTATGCTTATACTAAGGAGAAACATGGAAGGGCTCACGCCCTTAGGCACCGAAGCATATTCAAGTGCTACGATCAGTCTTACATCTAACAAGAGAGTGTTTGCTTTCCAAATCCTATTTATAGAAGTATTTCAAACTATATCTACTGGGATTAAAAAATGGTCTGTTGGATCCACAGTTGTGGATATTTGGACACAGGACAGATTTATTGTGGATTAAGCTGAACTGTGACAGTGTCTTGCCGCAACCCAGCTGACATGTGAGGCTGAGGCACTCCTCTGATCAGAGGTTATGTTTGCCCAGCCACAACCTTGCATGCTATACAGGTATGCCTGAAGCAGCCAGAGAATACAGCCAAGCATGCACAAGGCTTTGGACTGTGCCCAGACATCTTGCTGCTGGTGGAGAGAGGTTTGGTGAAATGCACTCTGGAAAATCCCACAACATGTGTATCTGCAAGTTCGAGTGTCTAAAAATCATAGCAATCTGGATCTTTGGAGTGTATTCAGAAGAATTGGTTTTGTTGCCCTTCAGGAAATGGTTAGAGGGCTGTTGGTTCAAGGTATCCCTGTGGAGGAGTCTGTTGCCCTGCTCTTGGGTAAGGGATGCAGCAGGAGAAGAGGATCAAAATCTTGGAGCGCTTGCTTTGTACCTGGTTTCCATTTTATGCTCCATTTCAAACTGCTGTAAAGCATGATCCTACTTTCCATAATGATAATTATATCTGTCATTGTATTTGCATCATCTTTGGAGTCACACTCTTTAAATAGCATTATTTTCTGAAATTATTATGATTTATGGGCTAAAATTTTCTCCAAATTATCATTTTGTCACACCATTGTTTTTGAGTGTACTTCTGAAACCAGTAGCAGATGTTCACACATTTATGATCCTATTCAGCTTCATTTTAAAATATTTTAAGGCTGCTGACCTCCTTTTTGCTGGCTTTGGATTTATTACCTTTATTGTCTTTTATTTTGCTAAGGATAGCTTATGAGCTTCTGTGGCTGACTATTCAGAATGCATATTTAGGAATATTTCCTTCTTCAGTTGCTTATACAATGCATTACAAACCTGAGAAAATTTTCAGAAAGGGAAGTGTCCTTTTTAGGGGTGGCCATGTACTAACTGATGGCCTTATATTTGATTATTATGTTGTTTCTAATGACTATCACACTTTATTTCTTTAGAGCAGCATAAAGTTCTGCCTTTCTGCCTGCTGGAGTTTATTGTACAAGACACTTGAACTTCTGCTGTAGGAATTTTCCAATTCCTTTTTGTAATATCTTGATAAATTCTGAAATCTCACCTCTTTGCTAGAACCTAACCCTGTGAAGCCTTTAACAGTGGATATAGAGGTTCAGTGTTGTTTGCTGTCAGGAAGCTAAATGATAAAATATCTTGTTTGTGGTTATGCAAAGTTAAAATCAGCCCTTAACAAGAGAAATATTTGCTAGCGGTAAAGCCATGGGGTTTGGCTTGTCAGTAAAGGTCTGCTGCTTAGAACGCTTCCATCAATGCTGCCTCCGTACAATCCTAAACATCCACTGGTCAGATTTTGTGACCAATACATCTGTTCTAGAACAAGCAGCAGTCACAAGCATTGAGGCCATGTTGCTGAAAACAGCTGCGCTGGGCAGGGCACATCTCAAGGATGAAGGACCACCGCCTCCCTAAGATCTTGCTTTATGGTGAACTTGCCACTGGCTGCCACATGAGAGGAGCCCCGAAGAAAAGATACAAGGACTCCCTGAAACAACATCTCAGCCTTGGCCACATTGATCACCATAACTGGTCTACTCTGGCCTCAAATCGGGAGGCCTGGAGACACACCATCTATAACGCAGCTGTCTCCTTTGAGAACACACGCAGGATCACCCTCGAGGAAAAAAGGCAACGCAGAAAGAACCGTGTCTTGCAGAATACACCATCTAAGGAATCTTTCTGCTGTGCTTTTTGCAATCGGATATGTCTGTCTCGTATTGGCCTCATAAGCCACCAGCGTGCCTGTAACAAATGTGGATAGAGCCTTCCCAAATCTTCGTTCGCAAAGCCCAGCCATGATGAAAGGTCTGCTAACCGTTCACCACACAAGTTACCCTTTTGTAGTCCAGAATTATCACTGAGGTCAACAAACAGACAAGACAGCCACCCCTAATGAGAGTTTGTGAGAGGTATAAGTAATTTAACCTCACAAGACCACGATTAATTAACCCAGTCAATAGAATTTTTTCTGCTGATATACCTCCTTCCATCACAACAGCAATAAAACTACATCTTACATTTGCTGGTGTTTTTTTCAGGAAGATGGATTATCTCTTGATTTAATTTCAGCTTTATGGGAAAACAGTAACTTACATTCAAACATGTTACTGAAAGCCTTGGAACTCTTTTTCCTGTTTTCAATGAATAACTAATTGAATGGGGAAAAGCCAAGAGCCCTTCAATATACAACATATCCAGAAATGGCCCTGTAAGCAGTGGGCAATTATTTTTCTTGAAGAGTATAGTAAATATACTCTGAGAACATATAATCAGGAAAGCCTTAGAAAATAATGACATCAACCAGCACATTTCAAGAGAGAAAGAACAAGCAAGTTTAGCACAAACATATATTGTGTATATTTCATAGAAGAAAGTTTCCTTCACCATATAAGGAAAAAAAGGGCTATTTCCCATAATTAACAATGATTTAGAGACAAAACCAATTAAAATACATTTTAGAAAGCCTCAGCAGATAAAAGCCATCATATACGAAAGAGCATCAGTCTGTATGTAGAGTGGAAGTATGCAGGTTCAGTTGAAGAGGTCATTTTTGTTATGGAACAAGACAAAATAATTCAAATTACCTACTGTTTTCTCCAAAATGCAGTTCTAAAAGAAATACACCACTGCATTGTGCACATATAAACATTTCAAACAACAGAATTTTCAGCAGATGTTATTTAATTTTGAATTCAAAGATTGGAGATTTTTACTTGATGTGTAAAGTAACAAATACTTCACTATAAAATAGTTAAACAGATGGTGGTCTTCAACCTGGGTTGTTGAAGTACTTTTACTTGTGATTTTTCATGCCTACCAGTTTAAAAGAGTGAGATTAGAACTAAGAAAAGATGCAAACTGAATTGATATTTAAAAGAAAAACTCAATGAAAGGTATTTTGAGACATAAAGAGCAGCAATTTCTATTGAAGTAAGCATTTCTTTCTTAATGAAAGTGAGGGTTTAGGTTTTTTTTCAGTTAGGATGGGATGTAAAACTGTACTGACAAGCCTTGAAAACAATTGAAAAAGTAGAAGAAATAAATTTATACTAACACAAAATTACTAACAAAAGAAAAGTCTGACTGGTCTGGAAGCAGTCAATATACTGTCAGAACTACATGTGACATGCTGAATACATAGATGCAAGGATACAAAAACAGTACAATGCTTAATTTCTTCCTATATCCATAGTTTCTTCTTATCAGTAGGCTGTGGGCAGAACAGTGGGTTTGGCTTGAGGTCCTCCCTAGGGGAAGCAACCAAGCAGGTACCCTGCAACATCCTGGACTGCTCAATTTGCACACCTTTCATTCATTTTAACATCTTCCTTCTTGCAATTCCTCTATCTCACTTTGTCCATCCCAGTCTTAGCCCAAATGAAAAAATGCTCCTAATTACTTTTAAATTCCAGTGAGATCTACCTGTCCTTCATGGTGCTACCTGTAGCTCTTGTTCACTTCTCACACTATTATTTGCTATACTAGACAATTTCTCATGTCATGCCCAGTACTTCTTGCCCTCCTGCTTAGTTTACTTAACCTCAGGCCTTAACCTAGTCACCCATTCAGTTATTTGTCCTCAGCCCTTACACAAGGTTCCACATATGCAAACTTCACAAGTACTGTTCTATCGTTCTATATTAGCTTATAAGATAGGTATGTGACAGAAACATTCCTAGCAAAGAGACTTTGTTGGTAAAGTTCCTCACACCTTTTGAGAGCCTTAGCCTCTACACACCACAAGCCAGCTGTCCTTGCAAGTAATCTGTGCTTTGTTTTAATGTCTTCAAAAAAGAAAAGAGAACATTAATATTAGATGCATGACAGGATGCGAGAATCTGGATTTGTATCTCACTGGGTTGTTTGACTGTTGGGTCAAATCAACCATCTTGTCTCTGAGTGTGGAGTGGGGGAAGGGAGCCAGGCCTGTCCCCATGGTAAGGCCTGCAGCCAACATGGTGGAGAGCACGGAGTGCACGTGATCCGGGAGCCATGTGGATGGCATGTCAATCAAATAAGGCCCACCTGGTAGCCTGCCCACACCACGGCCCCCGGAGCCCCTGACTGGCTACAGCACCCCTCACTTCCGCTAAGAGGACAGGGAGTGGTCAATGAACCAGATGTCCCACCTGGGAGGGGTGGTCACAGTAGCCAAAGTATATAAATAGAGGCACACAGGACCTCCATCTTGTCCTGCTATATCTCCTGGAACCTGCCATCATGTGGCTCTTGGAGATAATTATTTTTCTCTCTCTTTCTTTACTCCTTTCTTCTCTCTTCTTCTCTTTTTCTTCCTTTACCCTTTTCTTCCTCTTGTAGGTGACTTAAAACCAACGGGTGGTATTTCACTAAGGCGTATGGGGTTGGTGTTTGATGAGTGATTTAGTGTAATGCTTCTCCTTGGTAGTTTGTAACTCCTGTAAACCTTTTGCCAAAACACCTATTTTCTCACTAAATTAAAAGAAGCTCTCTTGAGGAAAAGTATGTAGCTTTTTCTTTTTGTGTAATTCAAGGTATCAGAGCACTTAAAGGCTTTGCAAGAGTTTGTGTGTGCGAAACTCTTGGAGTCTTAAATATAAGTAAACTGCCTAGGCAAGCATGTGGCTTAGACCCAGCGCTTTACACAGGATTATACCCAGTATGGATAGCAATCCAAAGAGCTCAGCAGCATCTGCAAAGCAGGATGTTAAACACAGATGAGAACACAGCTGCGATGGGCAGGGCACATCTCAAGGATGAAGGACCACCGCCTTCCTAAGATCTTGCTTTACGGTGAACTTGCCACTGGCTGCCACATGAGAGGAGCCCCAAAGAGAAGATACAAGGACTCCCTGAAACAACATCTCAGCCTTGGCCATATTGATCACCATAACTGGTCTACTCTGGCCTCCAATCGGGAGGCCTGGAGACACACCATCTATAATGCTGCTGTCTCCTTTGAGAACACACGCAGGATCACCCTCGAGGAAAAAAGGCAATGCAGAAAGAACCGTGTCTTGCAGAATACACCATCTAAGGAGTCTTTCTGCTGTGCCTTTTGCAATCGGATATGTCTGTCACGTATTGGCCTCATAAGCCACCAGCGTGCCTGTAACAAATGTGGATAGAGCCTTCCCAAATCTTCGTTCGTGAAACCTAGCCATGTATGGATAGCAATATAGCATCTTCCATTTGTGCTTACAGGTTATGGACTTGGATTTAGGAGAAGTAAAATATAGTGTCATATATAGACTTCAAAAAAGTAGCCTACTTCTCTTCGTTAACCGTATTAATATCCAGCTTGGTTTGCTTGAATTAGACATAGAACTTTTAGATAGCGGGTTAAACTAATTCATGTCATCTAACACGCTTCAGGTTTTACCAAAACTCTGGACTATGGACCTTGACTTCACATCTTTGTTGTAAGGGGAACCTTGCTTTCAAATGCAAAACTGAAGAAGTCAGAACACTTGGCATGTGCTTATTATTTTAAATTATGAAATTGTGCATATGAGTTACAGATTTAATAGATGCAATGCCATGTTAAAAAATGCCAGATTGAATTTTAGCACATTGTCCCTTGCATTAAAAGACTTAAGAAATTGTTAAGCAGATATCTAAATGCAAAAGTGCAGTTGATGCTGTAGCATTTTGGGAGAGAAATGAGCAAATGAAAGCGCACATATTAAAATGAAAAATGTTAGACTCAGTAACAATGGAACTATAGAAGTTTGCATAGCACTATTATTTCAGTGATATTTTTATGTAAAAGGTAATAAAAGTTGCTGTCCAAAAGTCCCAATATTTGGTGTGAAACACCTACAGCAAACCTGGTTACTGCCTAGAGATGATAATGTAGATGACATAGACTGAGAAAACAGAATATTATCTATCTATCATATAAGCTTGAAATGATTTTTTTTCATTTACTCTTAGTTAAACAAATTACTGCAGCTTCAAACACTTCAGAGGCTCACTTTTTCTTAGCTGTCATCTGCATCTGTGAAACGATGCTGCCTTCCCATCTGATACAGCCCTCAGTCAGTACTCCTTTTTACTTACCTTAAGCTGCGTGGTGAAGTTTTGCTTAGATCTGCACTCATGTCATGGAAACCCTTTTCTGACTTCATTTGAAGAAGGTTTGGTGGATAAAATTACATAGTACCATATGCGGTCTCCCATACATGACAAGAATTAACTGGGTAAATGCTTCTCCTGCATTCCAGGCAATAACATTGGATTATTCCATGCTGGGTAATATCAGTAAATATATTCTATTAGGAGGATATTTCCTCCAGTTGAAATTGCTGGTTTACCATATTTAAACAAAAACATATGTCTAAGAAACGCAGACAACATCCACCCAGAGACCTCTAATGACAGGGCAAGACAGAACATGAAGAGTATAATGTAAATTATTACATTGTGTTCCCATACTTGGCATTATGCTGTTCAACCACTCTGAAATAATTCTCTTCTCTCTCATGGCTGATGGTAAAGGAAAGCTGACACATATGGTATTGTTTGGCTTTAAGTCTTTTGACACCGATGTGGTGCATCACGCAAGCCAAGGAAACATAAGATAGAAGAAATCATCGCAAGGTATACATGTGCTTGAAAAGTGACTCTTAAAGAAATTAGCAATGATTTGTCCTGAAGTATTTGGTACATTTTTATCAGGATCCCATATATACCTATCCTGGGTTTGGTTAATAACTTCTTAAAATGCTAGAAACAGAATAGAATATTTCTATAAATTTGGTAGGTTATACCAAGCTGGGAGGCTGGCAAACGCACTGGAGGAATTAGACACATGAGTAGAGACAAAAGTGGCGGATTAGGATGCAGAAGGTCATTAACATTTAAAAACAAATGCGTAACAAATAACATTCTGATATTAAAAAAAAAGACAGTCCAAATATGTAATTCTGTGATTCATTAAAAGGTATTAACTTTTGGTTAATTGGTTAAAAAAGCAAACAATGTATGAGAACACTGAGAAGGAACTACATTTGCTCTCTGTGGAGAGAAGACAAAGTAGGGGGCAGCTGGAAGTGGAAGGAGAAAACGAAGGCACAGTAACAGTGCTGTAAAGAAGATGACAACCAGTTCTACTGGCAATGAGGGCCATAAGATGGATCTAGAAAGTGACTTCATAATTTTCAGTGGAGCAAAGCCCTGTAACAGGATATCAGCAGAGATCCATTTCGTTCCAGGAGGTAGCAAAGACCTACCTGGCCCTTTTTAGCACAACAGGCAGACCTGAGAAACAATTATTTCCAGACGTTTTCTTCTTTTATTTTTTTAACCTTGTGCCCTAACAGCAAAAATTATCTGATAAATATGCTAATAAGACACTTTAAAAAACTTATGCTTTGGATGAGCCAAGTGGATTCTCTAAGGCATTTGAATTTGTTACTGTTCTAAAACCCCTGGAACTTATCCAGTTATAGTACCATAAAGCTTTCTGTCCATACCCATCTTTAAAAGTCTGGGTACTATGCTACTATCTCAGCCATGCCAGTAACATACAAGCTTCTACTTCTCATACTCTTCCTCTTTGACACTGTTTTGCATGGTACATCCTTGAGTGCAAGACTTCCTGATGACAAAAGCATCAGAACATGAGAAAACAGCCAAGGGCTAGAGTAATGCCACAAGGAACACAACAGCCTGGGTTGTGAAAAAGGGACCGCAACAGCCTGCATTGTGAAACTGCCTCATGACTTCCCATTCCTTTTGAGTATAACCGGAGAGCAGATCACTCAGCACTGGGACTCAGCTTATACAGAAGTGATATTGCAATTCTGCACCAGCTTTGTTCACCTCTTCATGCTATCTGTGGCTGCTAATGGCTTTCATTGTGACACCAGTGTCCTGGTTTGTCTCATAGTCCTCAATAGCTTTTCCTCTTGTTTGATTCTTTAAAAAAGCCAACAAAAAATCTTTTTTAATGTCAGTGTTGACAGCTACCTGTGTCAGAACTTTGTGAGGATTTTTCATTTGTAGCCTAGTGAATTAATAATTCCATTGAGTAAAGTAAATTTGTATTGAGAAAGTAATGCATGTGATATTAATTAGATAGATGTCCCCTAAATACATGCCCCTAGTGCTTTTTATTTAGTAGCTTTATTAAAAAAAAAAGGCATAACCTCAATTGAATATTAAAGGTATGAGGTTTTTTTTCTGGTACTACTGCCATAGTAGTACTATACTGCCAAGTCAACCTTGGAAGATGCAAATCTCTTCTGATTTCTAAGCTGATAATTAAAAGCCACATTTCATCCAGGGTCAGAAATTCATAGGATTTGGTATTGTAATTCGACAAATGTGCAAAGGTACTAAACTCTGGAGAAGAACGACTGGAAATCATACTCAATCCCCACATTTCAGATGAAGGGTATTTATTTTTCATTGTAAGACCAAACAAAGATTGATTTTTCTTTCTCTCAAATGACGTTTGGTGTTTGCGGGTTTTTTTCCTGCTTGCTCTGAGTACAGTCACACAAACTGTAGGTTCAATGTCCAGCCCAAGAGACATAAACATCTGTAGAGGAGAGTGGAAATGAACTGCCAAAAAGGAAAAGAGATTTCCTGCTCCTGCTGAAGAGAATTCCCTTTTAAGAAGTGCCTGAAGGAGCTTTATATTTGCATGCATGCCTACTACCCTCTCTCAGACCGTGCTTGTTTATGTCTCTGTCTTCTAAGCACTGGGGCAGAAACCTACATCTGAGGTGTTTGAAAAAGGTGTAAATGGCTGGAAGCTTAAAGGAGGAAGGTAAACCAGCAAAGTAACCCTCAAAAATGGCAGTGAGAAGGTAAAGGGCTTGTCAATGATAATTGATAAACAAATTTTCATGCACCAACTTGTATTCATCTGTTGATTTAAGTTGCCTATTGCTAAGAAGCAACGAATATTAATAAAGACATTTGTAGAAATGTTTTCCTCATCTCTTCAACCTCTTCTTCAGTTACTGAGCTCATCCAGTACTGGGAGATGGTGAGAAGCTTCTATGGAAATGAGCCAGCAGAAATGTCACATGAGTACAAATATATCTGTGGTACCTCTACAGTAGCTACGTCTAAAGGGGCTGAAAAATATCTGAATATTCCAGTTTTTACCAAGGCACATGATCTGTTTTGAACATTCTATAAGGACTTGGCTTTGTCAAACAACTTAATGTAAATAAAATGTACATTAATCTAAACGAAATGTGCGCTAAGTCAATAATGCCATGATTATTTCTATGGCATTACCTTCTCAAAGGTTACTGCTACAGCTCAAAGGTAACCAATTGAAATTTTAGGACAAAATAATCAAGACAGAAGAAGACAAAGGGAAAAATGAAAAATCTTACTAACTTGTCCTTATGTAAGGGTGTCATAAATTACAAGAGGAAGCCAGAGAATTTGAGACAAAATTTACAGAGATAATACTTCCCCACCCTCTGGAACTGTGCTGTGCATTAGAGTGCAGAAATGGGAAAAAGAGGAAGAGACACCTCTCTCTCAACTTAACCACAGGCGGGTCTCAGCTCATTAGGATTAAAGGGCTTATTTCCTGACTGTCTCTTGGGGAACTTGGACATGTTTTATGGCTAAATACCTGACTTAGGACTGTGTCTAACAGATACATTTTTGTCTTGAACTCATAAAGAAGAATGTTTTCCATTTAGTAGCTCCAGACTGTTGCTCTGGCCATCTGGCAACTATCCGTGTACATACTTAACATTCTATTTTCTTGACTTAATGAAAGGAACTATTTGCATAGTAGATTTCTAAGTACATCAGTAATATTTTAATGTGCAAATATAATTTCAAAAGTAACATGTGAAGAAAAATATCCAATGAAGTGTTCAAAGTGCTGGAATTTATAGACAGATTTTTTTAAAAAAACTACCATACTTATTTCTATGGACTACAGTTCTTCAATGTGATGAAGACCTCATGGATTTCAAAGACACAGTACATTAGTAACAAGGCAGGACACAATCTTTAACATGCAAATAGTATTAAAAACTCACAGCAAGCTTTTCAATATGATAGAATTTACAGAAAGATTTTTTTAATGTCATATTTATTCATATGGACTAAGGTAACATCAAGATCTTCAAAGTCTAAAGACTTCATTATGGCAGGTGTTGAAAAAGATATACTGTCAGAGAAATCAGATAATTGGAAATGCAGTAATATAGTGCATGTCGCCTGGAAGAGTTCTCAAGACACAATCCAACCTCCTGCTCAAAGTAGTATTATAGACAACACCATGCCAGGTCAGCAAGGGTTTTGTATAAATTCTTGAAAATCTCCAACAATAGAGATGCTACATCCCTCCAGAAATTAAAAGTTTTTCTTTATATTTAATCTGAACATCATGTGTTGCAATTAGTCACCATTGTCCCTTTTTCAAGATACCAAATGTGATTGCCACTGCCACAAATTAAGCTTCACAGTCTCCTATCTGCATATGGAGAAAACTTCCTTCACTGAATGCTGATTGCAATATGGCAAAGCAACATGTTTTCTTGAAATTAAGTTTCTGCTGGAGGATACTTAAAGTCTCACTGGAGAATGTAAAAATCTCTAAAGATGAGAGCTGAAGTTGAAAGATCAAATATTGGACTCGATGATCCTTACGGGTCCCTTCAATTTTGAGATATTCTATATAGAGATGGCTCTGCCTGTGAATGTCCATCTCCTTCTCATTAGAGGCTTTGAGCTTTTGCTTTTTTATGGCAGCAGAGTACATACACTGGACAGTTTTCAAGTACCTACACAATACATTAAGAAACTGGGGCCAGGATTAGAAAATTTATATCTACAGCAAGCTTCCTTTACTGTTCTACTAATCCCTGTCATACCATATTTAGAAGTATACAGCTCCGACCCACTAATACTACCAAGACTGAAGGTCTACAAGTCAAAGGATGCTTCCCCTTTAGATTCAGATTGTAGAAACGAGTGTGGCATTCTAAACATTAGGTATGAAATTCAGCCTCCTCTTAACTTCATTACTGTTGTTTTGGTGAGAGTGTCCATCTCTGAGTGTAGTCAATGGAGACTACTGAGTGAATCAGTTGTTGAAACATAGGTTCCAAGTTCATGTCAGGTGGTAGTGTATCCTACCAGGCACTTCCAGAGAGACATTCCTTTCCCCTCCTAAGGGCCAGAGCCTGAGGAGCAACTCCATGTGGCAGCAGTAACTGCTTTATTGCCCCCAGATTCCTCCTTTCCTCCCCCTGCCCTCATGTCTGCCCTGCAGCTGCTCCTGTATTGCTGCAACTGCCTATACAGCTTCTCTGTGATCCAGGCTGGGAAAATGACCCAGGTAAAAAACAGCATCTTGGGTTTTTTTTGTCAGATTATTCTTAATCCAGGCCCTGGATTGTACAAACAGTGAAAACTGAACCCCAATCCCACACCATGGACACAGCCCCCAGTAGTTTTTATTTTACGCAAGATGTTGCTCCTGCAGTAAACTGCCATCTTGAAATTATATGTATTTATTCCCTTTATTCTCATGGACAGCATCATGATTGTCAGCAATTTTCCTGTCACTTGCGTCTCTTGACTAACTTCTCACAAACACTGATTAGTCTGAGCTGTAACTGCCTCGTAAAGCCTCAAAGCATCTGAGACAGTTTCCTGAGAGAAGGAGCAAGAAGTGAATGCAGTATCCAACTTTAAGAATTTACTGGACTGAAAAGCAAACAGCAAAATTGCTCCCAATTTAGTACTAAACTGAAAAGTGTAGAAAGATGTGGGTAAAAACTGAAAATAAAGGCCTTTGACCCTTTCCATTGTAGGTTAAAGACACTGAAAGGCATTGTTGTTGTTTTAAATTAAGCTTTCTATCAGCTTGCTTGCCATATTAGGACTTCAGATCTTCTCAGTTCTGTGAACTGTAAGCTAAAAGTTGATTCTGGGCCCATTGAAGCAACTAGCAAAACACCAGATGACAGATATTTTAACACAGAGCCTCTGGAAAACAGTTGAGATTAGTTTGTCAAATAGATTTCCCCACTTGAAAATGCCTCAAAATATTCTTTATAAATCTTCTTTATAAATGTTGCTTAAAGAAGACCAGTATAAATTCTGATTCAAAAAGAGGGAAATACTTAAATACCTTTGTTTTCCCATATGTGTAAAACACAGGAGAAAAGATATGTTAAGTGTTTACCAGTTTGTACCTTTACACCCTAAGAGAGGTTGGTTCCCACGATACACCTGAGCTGTCAAAGTTTCCAGCAAAACAGAATACTTCAGGTATTTAATTCTTGATATGAATTCAAAAGCTTTTAAAAGAGAAAACTGATTCATTTTAGTTCATGCCTGCATGTACACTCACACTGCAATGAATCAAGAGAGTATACATGAAAAGAAACTAAGTAAAACTAGAAAAGAGTAAGTTTCAGTGAATATTATTTAAAACAGCAATTGCTCACCTCAGCTTTACAGAGACATAATGCATCCTGCAAGCACCTATCAGTCAACTGCTTGTACCTACATCACATTCACTGTCAAATAAAAGAAAACAAAACAAAACAAGGGTTTTTTTGAACTTGTAATTAAATACAACATCTGTATTAAGTTCATAAAGGTACTCTCATATGTATGTATGACGTTTTGAATTATTCAGATCCTGGGCTAATATTATTTAGAATACCTTTATTGCAGTCAGCAGGACAGTGCAATTTACAGTTTACTTATCCCGCATCCTCTAATTTGTAGCAACTTTATGCAGCTGAGATGTCTGGGGTTCTAGCTGTGTGCTTGAGTGCCAATTTAAATAATTCATTTTATTCTTTATTTTCTCAGAATTCAGGAAAAGATACTCTGCCTGCTTACAGGAAACAGAAATTTTAACTTTATTCCATTGCAAGTGTAAAGGACTTTCAGCTGACAGAAGAGAAAAAAATTAAAATTGCTACTTCCAGAGCAGTAAATGGAGCATGGTCAGCAATCCCTGGCACTAATACTACTCCAATGGTATGAAATCATAACTACCCAGACTGTTAAGATTGCTCAAAACAGCAAAAATCCCTGGACCCATGCTATTTCTCAAACCACAAGTTTTGGATTACCTGGGAGACTTAGAGTGACCTAAACAAAAAGCCCTACAGGAAGCATTGTAGTAGCAGAGTGTGACAAGCACGTGTCCTACATGCCCCAGCAGTGTTTGTTTGCCAGATTACAGATCTCCAATTCTCATTCAACAAATTCAACAGATAAAATCTGTGGATCATTAAAAAAAAATGAGGTTTGTTGTGTTTTAATGAATATTGTTGAAATATCAAAACCAAACATTTTTCCTTCAACTGAAGTTAAAATTTCCTCCACTTCAGTTTTTAGCACTGAGAAAAGCAATATTCATAGCACCTCATAGATTCAGAGGCATATTTTGTACAGGACATACCCATACTGGATCTGCAAAGTCTTGGATCTATAAGAGTTGGAGGAAAAGTTTAAAAATTCATAATTTTGTCCCAATGAAGAAGAGGAAAAGAATTTTGAAGATAAAAAGTGAACATGAATTACTATTCAGTATTTTCAGGACTGTCTAGGTTAGTTAAACGCGAGATTTCAGCAACAGTATTATGTTTCTATCTTCCCTACAAAGAATTAAAATAGATCAATACCTTATATTATTACTTCAAAGATTTTCAAACACTGTTCTATGAAGAAAATATTGAAGCAGCTCAAGCTTACTCTAATATCAATGACTATTTTTAGCATCCTTTTTTGTTCAGATGCTGAGTCTTCTAAGTATTTAAAAAAAAGGACCATGTTCCTCACATTGCCTTGAAATGTGTCATTCCTCATAATAGTATAAAGAAGCATTAATAAATCAAATCTCAGCTGGTTTCAGCAAGGAACTTTATTATGTTTTTATTTCAAAATTCAAAAATGTGGCACCCCAAAACAATATTAATTTTATAAATATTTTCATAGCTTTGTACAAGCCTGTAGTTTCTTCAGATAGAGCTCTGCTAATTCCCTAATTTTTATCAGGCCTGTTCCAGTACTGGCTTTTGTGAGATCTTTAGGAAAAAAAAGATTAAAACAGTTTTTCAGGAAAAGACTTAGCAAAAGGCTTACGGTGGCTGGAAAGGATTGTAGAAATTACGTTTTCTCACTAATGGATGATTCCAGTTTACAGAAACAGTATTTGAACTTGGTTACAGCAGAGTAATATAAATCTGCACTGAAATCTAAGGAAGTTTCAGAGTCAGAAAGCTATTGGTTATTTCTGCCAAAGGGTTTATGTGCTGAGAGGAGGACAGAGTGCAACAGGATTTTAGCTGACAGGTTAGAGGAAACACTCTAAACTGAGGCTGAAGTCAGCTTCGCAGATCACCACGCAGTGGTGTTGCTCAGGGCCTTTCAGTAAGCTGTCAGGTGTCACCTTGTAAGAAGGCAGTTCTTGCCCCTTTTTCTTTGTGTTAGAAGTCTACCACAGAACCTCTTCCTTCTGGAGGCAAAACCCCTTCTGTTCCCCAGCCTGCCTTTATTCACAACCAGACCACCTCCAATGGTTCTTACGCTGACATAGTTCATTCATCTCGTGTAGTCCATCCCCATCTTAATTTCTATGAAGAACAATCTTCATTCTTGGCTTCATTCTCCCAGACTGTAAGCCAAATTTCTTTTGTCTGCTCCCTACACAGGCTTTCCATGCCTCCAGTAACATTAGTGTCCCCTTGCTAAACTATTATAATCTGACCTCGTTTACTTTGAAAGCCATTAACCAGACCTGAGAACAGGACATGAAATGTGACAGTGCTTCACAGGGCATGACATTAATATTATGCTCCATACATCTGGTGGATCATTGCACATTTGAACTCTTAACTGTACTCTGACAACTGTCAAAGTCCCACATAAGAAATTCTTGTTGTTAGTTCCTGTGTATCCAAACTTTCATTTTAGCCATGGTTTTTTCCAAATGTTGAAGTTTCAACATCCTCCCAGTGAATTCTTTTACGAAGGATATGCCTCCTGCGTGTGTGTTCTAACATTTGTTTGCCAGTGGAAATACTGAAATGGTTTCAAAGGTGAGTCATAAGAAAATGGTCTTGAAATCTCAAAATGCTGTATGTTATCTTCTCTTCAGCCAGCTCAACACCTACCTCAAAATTCTTGTACTTATCCCCATTATTTCCACCTAATTACTAATTTTTCAAGAAGTACTCTATCAAACGTGTTGAAGTAATCCAGATAGATAACATCTATCATAATATTTTGACTAGAAAATAAGCTCTCATATCACAGAAAGTTATCAGATTAGTCTGGCACATAAAACTCTGACAAATCTGCATAGCACTTTACAACATATTCCTTTAACATTCGTTAATTATTCTCACTTTCAAGATATTTCCTAAATCTTTTCATGCTGCTCAGAAAAAAGTAATTTGTGAGAGCAAATGCAACGGCCTCGATCACTTCCTTACCTTATTTATAAGCATTACTTCTCCTTTTAAATCTAATATGGTACTCTCTCCCTATATCTGTTGTCTGTACCTGCAGCCAGACTGAAATGTGATACGCAACTTCACTGGAAATCCTGGAGCGAACATTCCCCAGGGAGATGAATGTGGTGGGTTTCAGTACTGTCTGCTTCCATGCCCCCTTTCCCCATCACTTACCATCTTTGTCATACTTTCTTTTCTCTCTCCCCAGTGTTATCATCTTCCCCTAGTCAACATTATACTTCCTATTGAAAAGTGAGTCAAATATTCAGCTAATCTGAGGGTTGTGATTAAGTTAATTTGCTGCCTCTTACCTCCACTAGAAGGTGAAGTTATCAATCACTTTAATGGTAAGGTGTGTTTCAACAGTTTTGTAAAATTTAATTGGCAATTCTTTTTTTTCTCTTCTCAGTTTATGCTCTCACATCCTGACCTCATTTCTTGCATATTCTCACCTTTTTCCTGATACAATTCTTAGCAATGTTAGCTGTTAAGCAAGATTCTCTTGCCATATTTCATCCTTGCTCAGTGCTCCTCAAAAATTAAGCGCGTTAGCTCTATCAGTCCAGGTGACATCATTAATTCATTCTTCCTGGTCCACTGTTTTGAAACCCAGATCTTATTCAGCTAGTTCTTAGCTGAATTAAACCTTATATTTCATTGAAGTTGGTTAAATTCACAACTACCTGATACAACTATTTTTTTCTTTAAGCAATCGTGTAATTGCCAAAACCAAATTAAATCTCTATCATAGTTACGTATCTTAGTTCAGTACTAACCTGGTTTGTTAAGGAATGATGGTATTAGTAAAGTAAAGCTAATAACCAATAAATTCAAAATTTAAAATCTAGAGCTTTCCAAAGTCTGTCATCTACCACTTGATAAATCTTAAATCATTGTGGATTTCCTGTCTTCAGCTATAGCCCAAATCCTTGTTGTCAGAAGGTGTTGGTAAATATCCATTGATGAAGTTGGACTCCTTGCTTTCAGCTGTGACCTGCTTGCTACTTTACATTTGATATGTCACCAGCATGCAGTTTAAGAAGTCATAGGCTGTGGCCTAGCTAACAGAGCAAATATACTTGCTGTAGCTTCTGGGTAAAGTTTCAATAGTAGAGAAAAAACTATTTCCTTCATTTCACTTATAAGCTGGATTTTAAATTAAATACCATATTAGTGGAATGTGTCTCCAATTAATGGATTTCCTTTTCTTTATTCAAGAAATATGTTTTCATAGTTATTTAAGAGGCAAAGATTTTTCAGACACGTAAGCAACTTTAAGCCCATTTCAGACATGATACAGACTTTTCTTTCTACTTTGGACAAATAATAATGTTGTAGTAAAAATTGGCTTCAACTGAAAGAATTGAGAAAGAGCAAAATGTAACCAGTAACTTTTTATTTTAAAACAATGGCTTATGCTTTGTCAACAGCATTTCATTCTTATAGGATGCCCATTACCACCTATATCTGCAGTTCCTTCAAGGGGAATTTTAAGTTTTAAAAATGTCTAGAGACGTGCCTACCATAAATTTTCCCCACATGATGGCTTTCTGCACTGTTGCTTGAGCAACACACCTGAGAAAACATTTTATTCCTGAAATGAGCAACAGTACTGTTCTTCCATGTTCAAGTAAAAGATGTGTAAAATGTTGTTTTAACAGTTTCGTTGTGATGAATTTAACAGACAGTAAAGCTTTTCTAATAGTGACAGTTTAAAAGAAATTACCAGATAGTGGACAGTTTGTTTAACTAAGGCAACCTTTTAATTGTAGTTTTTTTTCATGAACTACTATTTCATCTTTCCTCCTATTTCCAAAAAGGAAAGAACACTTCCAATCATGTATCCTTTTCTAAGCAAAGTGATAGTTAACTTTTTATGTGCAATTTTTTTTTAATTTGGATTAGAAGAAAATATATGAGAACATTCTGAAAAAAAAATGAAGGTTTGTTTTTTCCACTTCAGCTTTCTTCACTAATATCAGTTGGAGAAACAGGCATCTTTTTTCTTTCCTCATTTAATAATTAAAAAAAATGTTCAAAATTATTTAAATTAATTTCATGGATTTATGGCAGTAAGACTTGGAACCAAAATTCTGCAGGAAGATGGCTCAGACTTTCAGAAGTCCGAGAAGAGTGATGCCTGTCTATGCTTGTAGGGTGACGGTGTAGTGCATATAGCTGAGCACAAGTGAGACAAGACCCCACTCCCTGCAATAGCTTGGATTTCAGCTGTAGAAAGGTCCCTGTAATGAAAAGGTGAGGACAGTTTGAAATCCCATTTGAAATCACGCATGTTTCTTAGCTTTTAAAAGTATCAGTGGAATAAGGAAAGAGAAAGAAGAGGGAGAGCAAAGAATCAGATGCACCATCTTCTGTGGACATCATGGAGAAAACAGGCATATCCAGGTCCCCATTTCTGTAGCAACACAGAACCACCTATAACTCCTGCAGGAACTCAATCTCTTCTGTTGTCAGTCTTTACAATTTACATTTGTCCTTCACTCAGTGATCAGGTTTCTTCCTGAGAACAAGAAAATATTTTTTTTTGTACTTGCTGCCATGCTTTTAAAACCATAACATATGCTTTCTGTCACTGCCCTGACTGATTAAGAGTGTTGGGTATACATTTTGATGCAGATTAACATCCTATCATGTGTTAAATAAACTTGAACTGTCATGAGGTACACAAGAAGAACACATTCCTGCAGATCAGATTCTTGAAAATAAATGCAACTTAAACCCACATTATTCTAAAGAATAATTTACTGGAATAGACTTTGTCTTATGAAGCCTTTAAAAGCAGGAGAACTTCCAGTTTGGCTCTAAATATCTACCCACATATCAGTTTGGAAAATTCAAATAGTGATAAAGTGTCTTTGATGTACAGATTGTATTTTAATGGCCAAAACAAATAAATAAAATTCATGGCTTAAACTACTCCTACTGTATATGGCAGATCACTGCTGACAAGTCACTGGACGTATCATGGACTAGAAGACTAATGTGTTGTCCCACCGGACCCTAGAGAGTGTTTTCTTAAGCCAGGATTTAGATACTACATGGGAAGAATATGCTTATGTTTTCCATTTCTTTATCAGTCCTTATGAAAATACAAGTCTCCAGACTAACTAATCATTTTTTATAAGTGAAATAACAATTCTTCATAGACCGCAATATGTGCATGCACATGTGTATGTCTCTGTGTGTACATAGCCATATATATGTCAACAAAATGGGATTTATGTGTGTTACACTATACTGGTAATTAATTATTTATTGCTCTCCTGAACCTAGCATATTTTTAAACACTGTTCTGAAAGCAAGCTGGCAAAACTGGTCGTTTAAGAAGTCAGTATGTATCACATTGCTGTGATCTCACAAGGAGTGAGCAGTTAGGCCTGATGATAAAACCTTGGACAGTGATCCAAGATGCTATAGACAGGAAGTATACTCTGATCAGGAGGCCTGCTCTACAACAAAGATTTTTTGAAATTCAGAAATGAAGATGTGACAATATTCCTCTACCAAAAGGGGCACTTTGCAAGTCAGAGGCATGTTCAATAAATGGAGTCATTTTACATAGTCTGAGACAAAAGTACAGGCAGAATGCAAGATGAAAATGAGGAAGTCAAAGTCAAAGAAACAGCACAGCAAGAAAGGGACTGGGTACTAGACTTTGTTGGGAGCAGGAACCAAACTGAAGGAAGAAAGACAACATTGGGACCTAAAACAAGATAAGAATTAGATTCACATTAAGTTAGGAATGGGGTGAGGGAGATCTATGGGATGTCAAGAACTGTATTGCAGAGACATCCCTTTGTTACCTCTGTCTGGCTACAGAACTGTGCACCAAAGCCACTTTTCTGGGTGTGCAGCAAGCATTACATGAGTAGATGACTCAACACTGTCTAGGTAGTGACTCGTTAAATGCAGAACACCATTCTGTCTTGTTTATGGCACTATTCATATTTTTTTCCTATTTGCAAGGGTCATAAAACAAAGAAAGTGTTTGCTGAATTTGCAAACGTAAAACTAACTAAACATAGGCAATACTACCAATATTCCAGAGACCAGAGACAGAATTTGAAATGTTGTTTGCAAATTGGCAACATGCTCAGAAATTTTAAAATGGAATTCAATAGGGATAAAGGCACTTTGGGAAAGAAGATTCAGAGACATGAAATATATATTAAGGAAAAATATGTTCATATCACTTCTTCCAAAAAGCATAAGGAGACATGATTTAACTACTAAAGCTGATCACGCTGTTACAAGAAAACATCAACTACATATAAACAGAGGTACAGTCTAAAAAAGACGTGTTGAGGAATCTTTCTATTCAGGGCAGAAAGGGTGTTAGACTTGAGATAAAGCACAGTTATGAACGGCATATTGGATAAAACATGTAAATTAATTGCAGAAAGTAATTGCAAAAAGTTTAAAAGAGAGCAGAGTAACTGATCTGAAAAAAAAGGCCCACAAGGAAAGACTGAAAAACTATGATTGTGGGAGGAGACAGGAAAATAATTGCTGAAATACATACATGGTAGATTTGAAGAGGAAAGAATAAAATATTTTAACATTACTGTAACAAATACAACACTTAATGTCTTTAAATCATGAGACAGATCGAACACTAGGAAAAATGTATTGAGTAATTGTATGTAATGAGTTTCAGGCACTGAAATAGAATGTTGTAGAAGCTTTCCATCAAAAAAAAAACAAGTAAGAAAAACATTTGTCATGAATGATATGCAAGAGTTCATCTTGAGCTGCAACATGGACAAAAGAACACCTTCAAGGACCTTTCTCTCGGACTGCTCTTGATTTTCTGTTTGTATCTCCAATTTTAATTTCTCTCTGGAAATGAGCCATTGGCACAGGGCTGAGATCACTGAGAAAGAAGATCACAGAGTGCTTTTTCTGGCCATCTCTGTTATATTTTTGTTTACTGCATTATCAGAGTACATATTGCACTTTCTACCCCAAAGGAGAGAAGAATTACAGTGACCTTATTTTCTGCTATGACTGCAAAATCAAATATACTAACAGAAATAGAACAAAAGCTACATATTAGCCCTGTGACTCTTTCCAGATGCAAGATATTAAAGAAATTTATCAATCAGGTAATATTATCAGTTTTTATTCAAAGAATTTCTTGTTGCTTTAGAGTGTTGTTTAGATTCTTGTTTATATTCTTGGACATAGAAGATTCTCAGACAAGAAGATTCCTAAAAGAATGCAAGAAATCTGCAAATATTGCAAATGCAATGGTAATTTCTCTCTAAAATGGCAGTTGATTTGGAAGAAATATTTCTATAAAAATCTGATAAAAATCTGCTTTCTTTTTCTTTCAAATCAGGTAAGAATAAACACTTTTTTAAACATTTACCTTTGACAGCATGGGAATGTCATATGAGTTTCAATTGTCATATTCTTCACAAGAAACATAACACCTTTAGACAAGGATTTACCTTTGCATTGCTAAAAGTCCTTTGATCATTTCCCAGAGTGAAAAACAATAGCAAGTACCAGAATTTCAAAACTGGATAAAATTCGACAAAACACGTGTTTCTCAGATTCATTGACATTTCTCTCCTCTCTCTCTTCCAAAGCACTGGGAGAGAGAGAGGAGAGAAAGAAGGGAGAGAAGGCATGTGGGGCATGGCCTTCTAATTCCTTTAAATGCCTTTTGAAAGTGAATTTGAATTTTCTACTGAAATTTATTCTGAATGTGAATATGCAGATGAATATGCAAGGTGATACCACAATACGTGTGGTAATTCTATTTTTAGTCAATGATATATTTTTTCGTGTGCATCTCTAAAATTATATTTAGGAAGTACTGCTAGATAACGTTTTGCAGGCTGATTACAATATGGTGACATACTGTAAAAATAAATAATCTGGTTTGAACTGATTCAGAACTTGAAAAATGATAAACAAACCAGATATATACTGTAGGTGAATGCCAGGATTACGAAACCTGGAAAGAACGGCTTTAGAAACGGGTCCATCACAGCGGCAGCTCCCCGGGACCAAGTGGAGCGGAAAAACAACAACTACTTGCATTTTATTGTACGTTTTTTCCCTGAGTTGTGTATTTCCCCCAGTCCACATGGCCCCCCCCCTTGGAACCATATTGTCTCCCCTCCCCAAACACGGCCCCGCCTCTGCACGAATAGGATTGGCCGTCTCCCCAGTCCCAAGCCTGTTATGGGACCTCGGTCCTTCTGTTTCCCCCACTGGTTAGTGGAGCCCTGAAGCCACTCCCTTTCCCCCAGACCTTGGCCCAATCATGTTCCCCCTTCCAGCCCTCCCCCTGAGATGATATAAGCTGCGAGACTTTTGAATAAGGGACTTTTCGCCTTGAAATCCAGAGAAGGAACTTGGTCTCTGTCTCCTCTTGCCAAGGGGGACTGCATGACCGAGACTTCTCTGGGAAACCTCCAGAGAGGAGTTGGCTGCAATGAATTTCTGTTAATATACTTGTTAGCAAATTATTTCCTTCTTACTATAGGTGGTTGTGGTGAGTGCATAAGAGCTATGCAAACCAGTAAACACTGTGATTGGTGAGAAATGCTTGTATGTTATACTGGATTTCTGCTTGCGAGGACATTTACTTCAGTCCACTGCACTTGGAGACACTGTCATTATTGAAAACATGTTCTTCAAGAATTTAAAGATTTTACTTCAGATGTATATATAGCATGGCAGTCTAGTCATAGCCAGTGATGTCTACCAACAGCTTAAGAGTAGTAGATTACAGTCCTGATGATGTCTTGGTACTATTTGTTGGCAACTGGAGGTCCATAACAGATGATAAATCTGATATGTGTATTGCCCACAAGGGCAAATGACACAGGTACCACTGGACATGTGGAGTGACCTGCATCTGGATGAACTCACAACCATGATCCATTTGCTATGGAACCATGTCTCAAATGTCAGCTGGAAATCTCCGTAAACAATCAGCATACAGAAAATGCACACAAATCTAACACGTGAAACCAGTCCAAACCCTGAATGATTTTTTTTCTCCTCATTCTGGGTCAAATAGCCTATGATACAAAGGCATACCTTTCAAGCAGAAAAAGAAAAGCACTGGGTTCTGAAGAGCACCCAAGAGGCTCCAAGAATGTCTCAAAATATGTGCAAGAAAGTCAGAAAAGGTTTGAGCCTATTCTTTGGTAAAATAGAAGAAGAAATATTTATCAGGGGAAAAATGAGACAGAAAAAACATAGCATCTTCTGTTTTTCAAACAGATTTGTTACATATTGAGTATAGATTGATATGCTACTCTTAATAATAACAGATTTGTGCTCTTGCATAGGCTTAAACAGGTGAAATGATGGGCAGGGAAATAGAGACTAAGAAAAAGAAAGAACCCGTGGCTTTCATTTTTAGTCAATACATGAATTTTACTATACTAACAGTTTAAATAGACCTATTAGATTTAGTCTTACCTTCACTCACATCATGCACCTCTGAACCAAGCAACATTTTGAAACAGTTATTTAGCTACTTAAAATTACTCGCAGTATCACGCATACATCACATAAGAATGTCTCTTTCTGTTTGTTTGTCTGTTTGTTTGTTTGGGTTTTTTGTTTGATTGTTATTGTTTTAAGCAGTGTTATAGCATAAATTCAGGAGCAGTTCTATGCCTCCTCAGAGACTCAATTTTTTATTCCTCTCCTGTCTCCTTATTAGTTGAGAGAGTAGCTAGATGTTACAGCCAGATATGAGACCAATGTAAACTAAATCTACAATGGCAGCATCTGTGTTATACATGAGACTTCATCCTTGCAGCAGCTGGAAGTGTAGGGAATTGATTTTTCTTGGAAAAAGAAACCACACAGGCTGCTTGTTTTTTTTTTTCCCTGCTAATAAAATTCTCTGTATCCCTGAGGTGGTTTGGTTTTAGTTCTTCACCATCAAATTCTTATTTCTGACACCATAAAACACTTGGCTACTTAGGTTCTTGACTAAAGAACGTATTCCAAGCCAGTCATTATGTATTTGTTCAGTATTTCTACATTTCAATGCATTTCTCTTATTCCTGTGGAAAAGGCCACAGACAACATTCATATAAATCTGTCATCTCTAATATCTGCTTATTTTTGCCTGAAACCAAGATTACTTCATCTGTCAAATAAGGCAAAATTTCTTTTCTGTAGGGACTTTCAGAATATACTATGCAGAAATTAGGACAGGTTCAACGCTGCAAAAGTCCTGCAGTTTTGGTGGGTAATGTTTTATAGCCTTATTCAGACAAGAAAGATAGATTTTGATGATGGATGTATAAGTTTTAAGCATGAAATCCCTAGGAGTCTAATCCTAATTCTTAAATGTAGTCTGTCCTGCAATGAAACTACACTGGCATGTATGTAACAACTCACTGAAGTTGAATCAGGAAGCTAAACCAGCTGAAAACAGTCCATTACTTTTACAGCTGCTCTCCATCTTCCTGAACCCACTTATCACCCAGCCTGCCTAACTGCAGTGCCAGTGCACAGGAGTAGTAGGGAATAAATGGCTATGGGCAGGGAAAAATGGTGAAGTCATCCCGCGGCTACGCTATGCATTTATGGCCTTAGACAGCTTGAACTGTTTTTGCCTGCATAGCACATTTCTTCTTTGCCCATGTCTCAGCACTATATAAGCAGAGCTGGGTAATGAACTGTAGTTTCAATTGGAATGAAGAATGTATCCAGCTGGGAAAAAAAATTGTTTTGTCTTCAACTGGGTCATTTTCCCAACCCACTTTAGAAAAGGGCTCTGCAAACACTTATTCTGAGGTTGTGCAAGGCATGGTGGAGGGACAGAAGTTATTGCTTAATCAACATGGTCACCAAAAAAATTCACATGGAAACACAGCCTCTGTAAAGTAAATAAAAAAAAAAAAGGCACACAAAGGTCTGCAAATACCTTTTGAAACATTATGAGTAAATCCTGAGTGCTCCCACTGTGTGACTCTACGGGGAATCCTCACAACTGCCTCTTTTCTCTCCTGCTATTGTAGGTATTTTGCTAATAAATGAGAACAAAATGGTTGTTCTACACTTTAACATATACAGATCTAATGCTCATCTTCAGTAACAATTTCTTAGATAATCTGCAGCAGCCAGGATATACAGGCTGTACAAGTGTATATTCAGGATATACACGCAGACTCTTTAGAGCACCCAGAGATGGGGAGGTGCCTCAGGGATTTTCCAAGTTCATCAAAGCCATTAAGCAAATAAGCAAATGGAGGAGTGGAGTTCAACAGTCTCAGTCCATGATTTATTAATTTACTGTTCTTCTGATTCTGCTGAAACAAAAATCTCTTCTCTATAACCAGATAGGTAAAAAAAAAACCAGTTTGGCTTGTCTTGGTCCATCAAAACTTCATCTCTGTATTTGCTACATTAGTGGTGTCTCCTTTCTCCATATTGCTCCTTATTTATCATTAGGACTCAAGACTGTGGCTGTTGCAATCTGCAAAATAACTTGCACAGTATGAAAGAATTGCTGAATATAACTAATGTCTACCATATCCTACTTTGGGATATTTCTCTTCCTTCTGTTTCAGTTGCCCTGCTCTGAGGACGTACAGTAACAAAGCACATTGCAGCTAATACCTGTGTTTCCTTAATGCTGTTCCTACTCTTCTTTGAGACAAGCATCAAAATGCTTCATTCTAAAGTGTGTAGGTTAACCTGCATTAGTCCCATTGTCTAAGACAAAATGTGTAAGGTAAGCAGAGGTTCTGTTTATTCAGGAAATATGTCCCCTGCTATGTATTTCTGTCACATCTGGTTTTATAATCTATGCTAAGTAAAACCTGCAGTATATGCAATTAAGTCCCTTCATGAGTCCACCGAGGCCTCAGAGGAGACAGGTGTGGAGGTGATGGCAGGACATGACATTAAAAGCCAACAATTTACTGCCCTGTGTATGACTGACAAATCTCTGTGTGCTTGCAGAAAAAGAAATTAAAAGTTTGAATATGCTGGGAAGTAGTAAGGATAAAACATAAGCTGAAGTGCTGCATAAATTTTGTTCTAGCATACCATATTGCTCCATGGCGTACTGTGAGTGCGTCCATGCTCACTGCAAGAATGGATACTGGGCCTCGAAAGCAACACTCCAGAAAGGGCTGTGACTCTAAAGGCAGAGAGCAAACACCTCTTGAGGACATATGGTGTCCTGCCTCCTTCGTAGCCTTGGTTGTCTCCTTGTTGCCTGTGAAAGTCTTGAACTTTTTTCAATACGTACATGTGCATCTTTTTAAGAAAAACAAACTCTGTTTTTCATGAGTGGTGGAAAACCTCTGGTTGCATTTTTCTGCCAGCATCAAGTTTGCTTTTAGACTAACTTTGAAATTGAAATCTAAATAAAATTTTGGACAGGCATGTTTTGAGGAGTGCTGTAGAGAAGGGGGTTTTTGGACATATTTACAAAACTCTTAAGATAAATAGCAGTACCCTAAGGAAAACTGGACACAGATTTCTACTTCCTGGCTGACCCAGACGAGCAGTAGTAATTTTTTTCAGGTTAACTTTACACACATTCAGTGAAAGAGCGAGGTAACATGCAACAGCTTGTCAAAAGAAGCTAGAAAGTTGCTGATCTGAGATTTCTGTTTCTTTAAGCGTATTTCATGTCATAGACACTTGTGATACTCCAAGTAAATAGACAAAGCAACCCAAGAGACACAGACAAGTTATGCCTTCTCTGCATAAACATGCTTCATGACATGGTTGACAATGATAGACTAGTGAAACCACAATCTGTACTTAACTCAGGGTGAATTCAGCATTTCCTTTTTATTGTTTAAACTCCAGAGGCTTTTACAATTTTGGAGAAATTACCATTTCGGTCATTCAGCTTTCCACACATGGCTATATCTTTTCTAATATATGGCACAATTTGCTAATTAATATACTGCATGGTAAAAAAAATACATATATATTCTACACCACCTCACACTCTACCAACCAGCAATGAGTGGAAAAATGTTTCATATACACACTGCTCCTTAGTGGTATATGAACTGCAGATTCTTTTCTACCATAACAGGATAGTTGACTGCTTTTTACATGGCAAAAGCAGCTTTGGACAAAATGTTCGCTACGGCTGACATCCAGGGTGGAGCAGTTTTTTCTCAACTCGGCACACACCTCTCCAAGAACACAACTCCTGTGTCAATCTGTGTACTTTTTTCAAAGATCTCATTTTGCATGCAGTGGCCTTCCTGAGCAATGGATGTTTTTTGCACTCCTGCTATGAATGAAATCATTGACATAACACTGGGAACTACTTTTATAGCTTTTGGCAACAAAGTGCAAGTTTCAGAATGTAAACTAGCCTAACAAAGAATTTTATAAACTCATAGAACTGTATCACCAGCCCTAAAAGAGAAAAAAATTATTCAAGTTTCCAGAAATCTTCAGTGACATTGTTAAAATTTGTCTTCACTTAGACAATCCTAGAAAACTAGTTTTGTTAAGAAATTATCAAGTATAGATTCAGATATAAGTTGAAATATCTCTCTGTTGCATTTTAGGCATAGTAGTGATGGTAACTGAAGAGTCAAATTGTTTGTTTTCTAGAATCATCTCTATTTTTTCCATACATTATTAGAACTAATCAGAATAGAGAATTATTTTTTTTTTTGTGGGGATAAAAAGTAGTGGAAGGTACCATTTTGAAGTTCTAACATTAATAAATAGATGTGTCCTGCGGTCATGCATAAATTTCCCCTCTGAGAGAATGACAATTACTTTGAGTAGAGATGAAAATCCAGAAATGTTTTTTTCATTAAACTTCACTATGACAGCAGTTCAATTTTCTTCAACTCAGTATGGACACTTCTTTTATGTCAAGGAAATACAAAAGGAAATATAATTGTGGTATCTCTCATTAAACATGGAATGTGACCTTGGAGTTACCTCTCACTCTCTGACAACTACACAGAGAGCCCAAAACAGCAAGACTAAACTAGGCAGATAATGTTCAAACTGATAAAAGCAGGTGATAGAGGTCTGCTTATCTCACTTTAGTAATATGAACCCTATATCTCCAACTTTTGCAAAAATTTGACAAAGGAAATTCTTGACAAGGAGACATCATCTCAGTACATGCATCATTTGGCTTCACATTTGTCCAAATCCAACTTGCCAAAAATATAAGACTGGATTCTGCTGTTCTATATCCATTAACCTCTACCCAGAAAACCACAATATTATTCAGCCAAGGGGCTGATCATGTTGACACTGAGCACTGGCCTTGGAGAGTTTTTTGCAGTGATTTCTGTTATGTACTGTGATTTCCATTGAAGTTATTTGTTTACAGAGGAGTTAACTGAGTCTAGCCAAGGGTCTCTTGGTATCAGCTGAAGAGTGTTCTTCAGTTCCAGTGTCAGACCAGGTACAGGGAGAAGAGAAAGTGTACAGACAAGTAGGAGACTAGACAGGCAAGAGCAATCCTGAGGGTCTTACTGATCAAGGGTGATGTCATTGGAAGCAAAGAAAAGTACAAGTCATGAAAACTGGTCTGGCTCAAAAACCTCAAAAACTAAGTGACCTTTACCCATAGAGGTGGAACAAGAAGTTTAGATTTGCTAATTGGGCAGTAGAATCTTGTAGGAGACAATCAAGAGAGATGGTCAGTAAATCCCTATTTTAACCTATATTCAGTAATGGTTGATGTAAAAAAGACACAGAGGAAGAACATTTCTTGATGGCATGGTGTACTTTCTGAACTGGTTTTGAAATCAAGAAATACAAAGACCCCTCCAGTTTTCTGGGCTTGAGATATTTCACTATTTTTCTTTGTAAGACTATAACTTAATCTGTCTTCTTGCAAAATATTGAGTCTGCCTCTATATTTTCCACTGAGAAAAAAATCAGATGTTTTTATATAGCCGTGGCATGTATATAATGTTATTTTCAAAATTCAGTAGGTATTATTCGCATTAGAAGATGGTATTAAGTGTAGGGTGTATCTCTAAGAACTTGTGCTTGTATCTGAATGCCTCAAATAATGTTTTACAAAAATAATTTAATCATCTGTGGTACATTTTTGCAGTAGTTAATGACTGCCATGTGTGAATATCATGAATGTCAATGACAAATTTGGAGAAGTGTATATACGTAGAACTTTTATAATTGAAAAAGAATGGGAAAAGATGACTTAACTTCTGGGCCAAAAGGAGAATAAATATGCTGATTCTTCTTCACTAACTTAAATTTTCTTTCTTTCTTGTTATTTTGCATGAAGATATCAAAGTTCTTGGCATGTTGAAAATAAGTTGAATGTACAGATTTTTTCTTCCTTAAAATGTTTCATGTGTGCTCTTCTCAGTTCTTCCCTTGTAAATCTGATAACTTTCACAACACCGTTATCAGAGCAGCTCATACAGACAAAGACTTTTGTATACGTAGTTAGCAGCTGTACCCAGAATGCATCTTCAAAGACTGTTGCAGAGTATTCACTTACTCGGAGAGGACATGTTCCCCTTATGGAAGGGACGCACTTGTACACCACCTCTTTTTCAGCATACCACATGTTGTGCATGCAGGAAATAGGATAGAAAATGAACAAGTACTGGAGAAAGGCTCATTTTAGATTAAATCACTTTATGATTTGGAACTTTTTTTAAGAAATAAGTGTGTTCTAGCTAGAGTAGAATGCTTTATTTGGTGTGGTTGTGAACTGCCTTCTAATAGAGAATACAGGCACTGTTCCAGACTTGTCTTGGAGATGTTTCTTACTAGGAACGCAGATTTCAGGTGGTACAGAAAGAGTGCAGAGACCTTTAGGTGATTATCCTTTTCTGACTCTCTCTCTCACTCCACTACCAAGTGACTTTTTTCACTTCTCAACAGGAGGGGGGAGAAAATAAGATGAAAAAGCTTGTGGGTAAACACAAAGACAGGGGTGTCACCAATTGCCATTGTGAGCAAAATAGATTCTATCTACACTGGGAACTAATTTGTTGACAATAAAATAGAGTCAGATGATGAGGAACAAAGATAAATATAACAATATTCCCCCACAGCTCCTTCTTTCTAGACTCAACTCATTTCTTCACTTTCCTGCAAGAAAACCTGTTCCAGTGTGGGTTCCTGTCCAATGGCTGCAGGGTACATATGGTCATAGAATCATAGAATGGTTTGGGTTGGAAGGGACCTTAAATATCATCTAGTTCCAACCCACCTGCCATGGGCAGGGACACATCCTACTAGACCAGGTTGCTCAAAGCCCCATCCAACCTGGCTTTGAACCCTTCCAGAGATGGGCTATCCACAGCTTCTCTGGGCAACTTGTGCCAATGCCTCATCACCCTCACAGTAAAGAATTTCTTCCATATATCCAACTTCAATTTCCTCTTTCAGTTTGAACCCATTACTACTTGTCCTATCACCACTGTTTGTGATGAATATAGTTCCTGATGAACACATTCCTGCTCCAGCCCAGGGTCCTCTACAGGGCATATCTGCTCTGACATGGTCCTCTCCAGGGGGGAAGTGGCCATCTGCTCCATCATGGGCTGCAGGAGAATCTCTTGATGGGCAGTTTTTCACACATTTCTCCCTGACTCCTCAAGACAACATTTTACCCCTTCTTAAACATGCATTTCCACAGGTACCATCTGAGGGGCTCAGCCATGCCCTGCGGTTGGTCCAATTTGAGCCTTCTGGAACCAGCTGTGTCCAGCACAGGGAAACCCTGCCACTGACACCAAGTACACCAGCTCAGATGAAGAACCCAGTTAGAAACAGGTGCATCCTGTGGGCCAACACCTGGCTGCACAATGCAGTAAAGCTTTAGCAGTTATGGTCATGAGGCTCTCTGGGCAGCCTGGTCTAACTTCAAAGTAAACATTGCTTTGAGCATGGGCTGGATCAGATGACCTGTGGCAGATCCTTCCAACCTAAATTATTTTACAGTTTTACACCTGACTCCAAGAAGGATCTGTCTGATGGACAGAATATGCCTTTCCCCTTTGTCCAAGTATATCAGAGTGTGTAATGTAGAAATGACCTCTCCCTAGATGATTTCTCAATGATTTATGTAGTAAAGGGACTCCTCTTAATACCATGAAAAAATTATTAAAAATCCTGAGTGAAACACAGAGGTATTGACATGAGATGAAGCATACAATTGCCAGGGGATACAGTCTTTCTCATCAGCAATTTTCCATCTTTGTTCTAGGGCTTGATGCCCGCCTAGCTATCTACTTTGTGTCTTTAAGAAAACAAGTGCTCCTCCTTCTACATTCCTTTGAGGTGATTGCCCTTATCAGCTGCTTATGTAAAGAAGATAATATTCACCCTAAAATAATAGAAAAAAGATCAGATAAATTAATGGGATAAACATTAGCATGAGTTAAAAATCGGTCATTAACATGCTTTAACTTTCATTAAGAGTTTTGGGGGTTCATTTCATTTTCAATAGAAGCTATAACTCTGATATTTGAGCAGGACAGGAAAATCCACTCTTCTGTCATTATGAAACATCATATTTATATATACTTCAAGTTTTGGTGGAAAATTGTGTTAACTGGAGACAAATCGCTATGCATCCTTTTAAGAAAAGATCAGGTTTTCCACGTACTACTATAGTTTAAGTCCAAGGGTGCATTCCAGTAAAACAGAAACTAAATCAGGATCTATGAGACTTGGAAGAAACAAAAATAACATGCCTTTTAAACAATGGCCATGTCGAAGCTAATAAAATGAATTTTATATTTTTCTAAAGAAATATGCTAATATTATTTATTCACTTCAAACATCTGTTGAGGTTTTCTATCATGGAGGAAAGGAAAAATTTGTTAAAGATCTGTGCAAGCCCAGATAAGAAGATACACAGAAACACATAAATGGCAACAAGCAAGACAGTCGGCCACATGAGAACCATATTTAGAGTTATAATGCTTACAGTATGTTGGAAGGAAAAATGCGAAAATTTTTGGAAGATTAGGAAAGCAAAACTGTGGTTAGTTGTAACTACAGTCAGCCAGAGGGCCCATGACCTGAGTGGACCTTTGTCGTGGTTTAATCCCAGCCAGCAACCAAGCCACTCACTCCCCCATACCACAGAAGGGTAGAAAATCAGAAGGGTAAGAGAATTCATGGGTTGAAATAAAGACAGTTTAATAAGTAAGACAACAGCCATGCACACAAGCAAAGCAAAACAAGGAATTCATTCACCATTTCCCGTGGGCAGGCAGATGTTCAGGCATCTCCAGGAAAATAGGGCCCCATAACTCATAACAGTTAATTGGGAAAACAGATACCATGACACTGGTGAATGTCCTCACCCTTCCTTCTTCTTCCCACAGCTTTATATGCTGAACATCGTGCCATATGGTATGGCATATCTTTGGTCATTTGGGATCAGATGACCTGGGTGTGTCCCCTGCCAACTTCTTGTGCAACCCCAGCCCACTCCTTGATGGGATGGTGTGAGAGGCAAAAAAGGCCTTGACATAGTGTAAGCCCTAATAACTAAAACAACCTTGTGTTATCAACATTATTTTCAGCACAAATCCAAAACACAGCTCTATACCAGATACTGTAAAGAAAATTAGCTCTCTCCCAGCCAAAACCAGCACAACCTTCAAAACTTGAAAAATGAAACTGAAATGGCTGAAGTGACTACATTTTTTACGCTTGGCCAAAAATATAGCACCTAGTTTAGTGGAATGGTGCTTCACGTGTATCCATGTCATCAATGTGCATGTGGCTAAATCAGGAATATTTATAAGGAACCTTAAATCCCTCTATAAATGATGAAGCTTTCAGGAATTAAAAAAAAGACTTGTATTTTAATAATTCACCTCTCTCATTTAGTGGAAAAGCATAAAAAATTTAATTCTTGAAGTTGCTTCAAATCCATTTCCATTCTTTAAATTGGGCCACCTCATTTTCATTCTTTGGGAAGAATTTAGCTCATCCTCCTGGCCCACTTGAATAAACAACTCAAAGCATTTTCTCACAGTCCTTTTGCTTCAATTCTTGTAGTCATCTGGTTTACAGAAATCTTTTGGACTCTTTTTGATAGACAGGTTTTGCTAGTCTGAATTAGGTTGCTGCATCAGATTTGAGATTGAAAAGCAGATATAGGAAAAGATGGAAAGAGATAATTTCTAGATATTGTCACATCCTGTTATTCAAACACGTGGGTAAGGGATTGGAGCGGTGTATCTGACTGATATATCTTTCAAGGTAGAGGTTTTCCCTTTTGTTTTCAGACATAATTTCCCTGTGGAACTGACCCTGACATAGAACATAGCAACTTTTTATCCTTGACTATTTGTTATTTTATATCTTAAGGTACTAAAAAAAAGCAGTTGCCGCAACTAGGCATCAACCATCAAATTTTGGGCTCTCTCACTTTAAGACTAAAAACATCCAGTTTACAGAATAAAATTGGCCATTTCTGGAATTAAGAAACAAAAAGTATGATTCTTTTGGTTCAATTCAAATGAGTTTTTATTTACTGTGTTTTGTATGTATAAAAATGGAATTCAGAGAAGGTTGAATTTTTGTACTATATCACCAACAGCCTGATAGAAATATTATGCATCAATTTGTACAGAAAAAAATTACCTAATATCCTCAGTATTGCAAATCTACCTGATGTTTTATGCACAAAGAAAATTTATAAATCCCTGTGACTGCATAGTTAGAAATCCTTCATCAACATCCTAAGATTAACTGAAGGTCTGCTGAGTTTTACCTTCAAGAGGGTCTGGATGAGATGTTTAATAAATCATAATATCAAAGACTGCCAATAAAGCATACTTGAAAAGAAATCTCATTTCTGTAGAAGAAGTGACTAAGAAGCAGGCCCAGCCCATATTACTTCTAACAAGGAGGTTTTTATTTCACTGGGTTCCAAACAAAACCAGCTATTTTTCCAGCAGAGTAACCAAGCAAAATAAAATCGCTCATTATATTCTATACCAAAATCTTGAACTTTTTTATTAACTCCACACAAGAAGTCCCTTGAAGCCTACGTGGAAAAAACTGGAATTAGGTCCACACAATTCACACTCCATAAATAGGTTAATAATCAGAGATTTTTAGCAATTTCCCCTCTAAACCCAGGAAGTCAATTAACATAACACTTCCTTTGGTGGTTGTCCACTTGAGACAACCACTGTCAAACCCCATTCAGCATCCACATGGAAAAGGCTGATTTTCTTCAGATCCTGAAGATGCATGAAGGACAGGATGAGATCTGGAGAGACCAGGACAAGCTTGAGAAGGGCCCATGGGAATCTCATGAGGTTTAACCAAGTGCAAGGTGTTGCACCTGGGGAGGGACAATCTCTGATATCAATACAGGCTGTGGGATGAACAGACCAAGACTGCTCTGGTGAAACCCCACCTGGAGTACTATGTCCACCTCTGAGCCCCCCAACATAAGGAGGACATGGACCTGTTGGAGAAGACGGAGGGCCACAAAGATGATCAGAGGGCTGGAACACCTGTCCTATGAAATCAGACTGAGAGAGTTGGGGTTGTTCAACCTGGAGAAGAGAAGGCTCTGGGGAGACCTTATTGCACCTTCCAGGGCATTAAGGGGGCTTACAGGAAAGTTGGAGAGGGACTTTTGAAAAGGACACGTAATGATAGGAAAAGGGGTAATGATTTTAAACTGAAAGAGGATCTATTTAGGTTAGATATAAGAAATAAGTTTTTTACAATTAAGATGGTAAAACAGTGCAATACGTTGCTCAGAGTGGTAGTAGATGTCCAATCCCTGGAAACAGTCAAGGTCAGGCTGGATGGGGATCTGAGAAACCTGATCGAGCTGAAGATGTCCCTGTTTATTGCAGGACAGGATGACCTTTAATTTTCTCTTCCAACTCAGACTATTCTATGATCCCTTCTGCTCCTCCAGAGCATTTCTCTTCCCTTTTCCAGTCAGGTTCTTCCTAAGATTGTCTTATCAAGAACAGAAAAATCTCAGCTGTTTTTTTGCAACCTGTGCTAAAGCCTTGTTTGTGGTACAGTGTTATACAATTCCTCTCTTTTACAATGCAGGAAGTGTGATTACTCTGGAAATCATTGGCAATCTTCGCTGAGTAAAAGCCAAGTGATCACAGGTAAATACAGCCAGATTTCCGTAAGGAATTAAATTTAATCCTTAATGTACATGTTTTTCACTCTACTATATCTATATACAAACACACATATTTAATTTTTGGCAATATGAAAAGCTATTTCTAGGCTCTTCATTCACTACAGAGGAAACCATGAATAAAATTTATGGCAAAATCCTATTGAACTGGTCAAAATGGAGAGTACTTTTTTTTACAAACCTTTCCAAAGTGATAAAAAAGACATTATTTTTCCATAAGCATAGCATTTTACTCAAAATATTCCACTCTGCACAATTACAATGTGTTTCAACAGCTGAATCCTAGGTCACTGAATGACTCATTTCTGTTTCTAGCTCACCACCCTGTTTTAACACTACTTTCTTGTTTGCCTGTTGTATAGGAGTGATAGAGAAAGTTAAAGAATGTGGCAAGGAAAGGAAGTGCCTTGAACAGAAGTGAGCATGTGCTGAATAACACATTGGTGAAGTCAACCAGCAAAACCTACTGAAATCAATGAGATTATTTCCACTCATTTCCACAGGCATCAGGAAAATCCTTTGGTAGCTGCCAAGGCCAGTCTGACAGGAGACATGCATCAAGGACTTTTAATAATGCTGTTAAATGGTATCTTCACCTGTAGTATGTTCTTCCCAAAATAACATTTCTGGTCACGTTTTCCACCTAAGCAGAAGGTGATATCTGAAATACATTTCTACCACTCTAAGTACAAGTAAGAAAATCCATTACATATGATCAATGCAATTTTTCAGACGTGTTCAAATTTTCAAGGTCCCAAACTAATTTTAGACCACCTTTCTGTTAGCTTACACTGGAAGTAAATATGGAAAAGAAAGAGAAACACTCTGTTAAACATGGACTTTATTTCAAAGCATATAAGTACTCTGGCATTTGCCATTACCTCAAATGGGCTTTGGGCGAGCAGCCACTGTGTAAACGTAAAGACATTCTGTGAATTTAATCTATAATTTTGGAAACAGCTTGCTGCTTATCCACTGAAAATGTGAAATACTGGTTTTTTCCACTGTGCTGTTCTTTTACTGGAAAACTGCTCTCTTTCAGAAAGCCAGAAATTCTCTGTTTTCTTGTTCTCCAAAAGCAGAATGGTACATTGAAAGGCAAAATAGGCAACATCTGCAATTCTCAGATTGAAGAAAAGAGAACATTGTTCATAGTATCCAATATAAATATCTGCAAATAACACCCCATGAAGGGCTTAACTGGAGAATAACGTGAACCTTCCAGTGCAATACTTTGACTTTTGATATTCCACAGTTCAAGATGAAAAGGACACTACTTCCTTGTAGTTCATCTCAGGTTTTCAGAGGATGGATCATAATAAAAAGTTAACACTTAGCCTAAAGAAAATGGCCTCAAAGTTGTATTTGCCAGTTTTTTCATAGTTGTTCTTTTGGACAGAAATGTCTATCCTGGTTCAAGACATTTGTTATTCTCCAAAACTACCAAATCACCGCTCAGCCCAAGGAAGTGGTGAGAAGAAAATATTTTTTTTTAAGTTACTCCTCTAGGACTGTGCAAGTAGCACACATTTTTTTGGAGACATAAAATATCATAGAATCATTAAATAAAGGATGGGGTGACTGTGAAAACTTTGCCAACTTGCTTTTTCGATAATTCAAGATAATGCAAAGTTTGTGTGCAAGAATTTGTATTTTCAAATGACTCCAGGCTGCAGAAAGACTTATATTTTGTTTCTGGAGGATTTGAAAACATGATTTTTTTTTTAATGTCTTCCATTATTACACCTAAGCAATGGGTGTAGTACTTCGCTTCTTCTACTTCACTCTTTTTTCCAGATAGTACAATACAGATGACAGTGCCATTATGTCCTCAGTGATTTCATCAACAAAACATATGCCAACACAGAGGTCATTTTTTCCCCCAGTTATTGAGAGAGAGTCAAAGGTAAATGTAAAGGTATATTTTGTGAGATATAGAATGGTATTTTGTGACATACTGAAATGAAATGGACCTTCAGTGGGATCATACCAGCATTTAGACCACAGTTTTGTGACCAATGGTCTGTGCTAGACACCTCAAAATAAGATAAGAGATTGCAAGTCCTTGTCAGAAATTTCTCTGCAGGGAAGTCGCACCCTTCAAGAATTGTCTTAAAAACTAGGCAAAAGGGTGTTTCATTCCCTTTCAAACAATTAAGTTTTCAGTATTTCATATTCTGTCTCTTAGTAGCCTTGTACTCCTATTAGTGCAGTCATGTACCTGGTATAATTTGGTTTCACTGAGATTAAGAAACCCATTTGCCTTCTGGACTCCTGTTAGAAGTTCTGAAAACTTTTACTTGTATGGGTTCACTTGTTCCCAGTGTACAGAATCTGTGGTTTCTGGACCCGTACATTTCATCTGTTTTATCAAAGGAAAAAAAACCCATAATTTTTCTCTTTGACCATCAGGAAAGACATACTAGCCAAAAAATATGGTATATTTTCCTTTTCATATAGGCTTCTAGTCTAACAGGGTAATTTAATTTTTGGGTTTTGACACTGATGAAAATGAAGAATTTGCTGTTGCCATTGTTTTCTAAGAGTTCTGCCAGACTGCCAGTGTGAGTTATGTGACTAAAAGCTTTTAGTAAATCAACAAATAGTTTAAGTTAGTATTAAGTTAGTATTGTAGGCTTCCTCTGTCTCTGCTGGAAGTAACTCACAGTGCCAATCATCCTTTCATGAGACAGAGTCTAATGGTGTATAGCTTAATGTAACATGAAAGTCTGTTTAATAGCAAGCTGTTGACAGAAGCATCAGTGCTCACTTCTTGCCCCCAGGCAGTCATTCCTGACCTCTTGCTTGCTTTAATGCACACGTGACTTTCAGTGAGTCAATTTACAGAGCTGAACAGCAAAAAAAAACTCCAAACCCTCTACTTTGAAAGATTAGGACTTGGGAGTGAGTGGGTGGGGAGTTTCACTCCCCAGATCATACAGAATCAGAAAAATACTAGGGCACATACAGCATTGGGAATGTGCAATAAGGAACATCAGTGGGAGCAGAGACAGTACACTACTGAAACACTAGATAACTTGAGCTATATGTATCATAAAACTGCATTGTAAAATGACTGATACCATCTCTATAATGTGAGATAGGTGGAAACCCAAATTTAAAATGGACAGTGCTTAATTTATATCCCTTGACTGATGAGGAAGCCAAGGGAAAAATAAATTCCAGCTACCCACAAACCCATGGCTAGAAACTCTACTAGGGTGACTAAAATATGTCATAATTCAAAATTTTGTTTTTTCAGGAAAATAAACTGTCGCCGGGACAGAGAGATTTCTCTGAACAATTTTTCCTGCACTCTGTAGGCCTTGCTTGCCATGGAAGTGACAAGCGTGTATTGTTTATACTTATAGACTGTGTGAAAATATGTGATGCTTATACTTGTTAGCTATGTGTCTAATTATAAGGTTTGAGAACATAATATGTTTATAGTAAGAAAACCTTGAGAAACTGAAGATGATGAAACACCTGCAAATTTAGTAAAACCCTAAAAGCAGATTAATTAGAAAGAGGTTTCTATGCCAAGGATGATTTCAGATCGCGTGGACAGAACATCAGGTCCAATGAACTGGAGACATGAGACGCGTGCACAGACTGAGCTATCCAATCATCTTGTTATAAGCATGTACCCTGAGCAAACTAAACTGTATAAAAGTTAACTGATTTAAATAATAAATTGACATATTGCCGACCATAATGGCCTGTGAGCATTATGTTCATGCCTCCCCATCGATAATAAACCATTTTGACCTTTTTTCCTAAACAGAAACAAGATTTGAAAAATAAATATAGAATATTTTTTTATTTGGAAAAGAAAGAAAATTATATACAATATGTTTTAAAATTAAAATTGAATTCTATTTTTTTTAAAGTCTTATCTCAAAATGTTCTCTCTGTTTAAAACCTATACTTCAAAAGTTTTTTGGAAGAAGAGTTGGGGTTTTTTTAAATCCATGCAATCTCACCAGAAATACATTTTGTCAAAATGTTGCTTCAAATATCTACAAAACAGTAATGAATTGTTTACAAGAACTTTTCTTCTTAATATTATTGATGGATTCATACAATTTTTAGCAGTTACTAAGCACAACAAAAAATAATTTTTTTTTTCTAGGAAAGCTGCTTATTTCTCCAGGCTATCACATACATTTTGGTCTTAGCAGTCCACATAAATCCTATAGTTTTCATGAATAATTTTCTTTTCTTTGTACTTTTCTTTTAATTACATGCTTTTAATCTAATGTATCTGTACAGTCTATTCTAGAGAATTCTTTTGTTATCTTTTCTGTTTTTTAGATTTCTGAGTCTGAGTTTCCCAGATTACTGCTCAGTTTAATAACAGCATTTCTTTAATTTTGCTGTTCTAAGACATTCCTTCGTATTTGACACATACCTGTGTCATGTGACAATACTGAATCACTCTCAAAATACTTCAGCACCATAAAAGCTAAAGTTAAAGAAAATTTGACACTTTAAAATAACCATCTTTGACATGGCCTGGAAGATGCTAAAAGCAGCATAGAAACCCATAAGAAATTAACATACTTGAAATGCAGCATAAAAATGTGACTGCTGTATATCTGTGTGTTATGGAAGAACAAATTGTTATTTTTTTCCCCAAACATCATAAACTAAGTCTTTGACTGCTTAGTCTGCAGATGCATGGGGCTCATAATGTGTAAATGTGGCTGGTGGTATAAAAATAGACAAAGGTTTACCTGAAAATTAGGTGATATTGCAAATTTTTCTTTTAGTTTATATTTCAGTAAAGAGCACAGTTCAGTATAAGCTTCATGACTGTGAAAATAAATAGAAAAAGTAATACCAAAGGAAAAATAAAGTAATAATGAAAAAAAGGTAATTACTACCCCACTTTTTATCCAGATGAAATGTATTTTCCTTAGTAACTGAACAACCATGCTACCCTGTATTAGCATGTTATTTGTTCTTTCCATGCTTTAAAACCTGGATCTAATTAGAGTAACCAGTTGAAAATTAGTTATTGTTGTGTTGGTGATTTATCAAATTAAATTATTATTTTAACTGTATTTTACTTTTTAAACAATTTACTTCTCTGTAAAACTTCTTTTTAAGTGTCACTGAATTACCTAGGGGTTTAATAAAGAATATTTTTAATTTTGCTGATGGGAGGAGGGTAAATTTAAATTTTGTGCTTTGCAAACCGTTTCTATTTTAACAGGCAAACTTCCAAGAAGAAAAATATATGATCTATCCAGTCCACAGACAAAATATTTCTATCACAGTCCATACCTGTCACAAATGGCCCTAACATTAAATGATTCTGTGTGTTGCAACAGAAATGTCATCACTCTGACAAGCCATTTCCCAGATCCAAGGGTAAGGTCCAGATGAGCCTTCAATTTGTGGTTCAAATGATCATTTCAACAGGTTCAAATTAAGCAAACTCTAGAGCCTCTAGCTCTAGTAAAGAAAGAGCAAGGAAAAAAAACCTGCCCGATTCCTCTGGTGTCTGAAATGCATCTAAAATTTTTTACAAACAGTACTTTGCTTGCTGCAAGTTGAATACAGAAATCCTGCTGAAGTCACACTAAAGATGTGAATTGCACTGGAAACACATGACAGAAGTCATTAATTTAGTCCTGTTTACTTTATCATCCCCATTGCATAATTACCAGTTTATTTCAGAAGCCATTTCTGAATATATGAAGAATCAGAAGGTAGTAGTCAGTATGGGTCAGTAAAAGTGAAATCACATTTTTCCAACCTAATTATCTTCTGCAATCACATGAACAAATTGGTGGATGAGGGGAGAACAGTGGATCTTGATTTTGGCAAGGCCTTCAACACCATGTCACATAATGTCCCCCTAGGCAAGTTAGCTAAGTGGACAGCCAAAAGTATTTAAAACTGGCTGAAATGCCAGGCTCAAAGAACTGTATTCAGTGGCACAAAGTCCAGATGGAGCCAAGTTCCAAAAAGCGTATCTCAGGGATCCAAATGGGTTCATTCATATTTAAATTCCTCATTAATACTCCTCATGGACGAGACATCAGAACTAGAGGTGTCTTGTCAATGGTACCCAGTGACAGGACAAAAAGCAGTGGCTCAAAACTAAAATGCAGGAGATTCCATTAAAAAAAAATTAAAAAAAAAAACTAGTCTGTAAATTAAACTGCAGACTACTGCTTTCTCTGGGACAAAACCAAAGCTCATTAAACTCTTGTATCCAATTCAACTTTTTCTGATTCTGGAACTTCCTTTCTTATACATAATTTGTCAAGTTAGAAACAAAACCAAGCAATACCTGATTTTAAAGTAAATATCAAACTGCAGAGCTAGAGGTTTTACCAATGCAATTGTTTCCCTTATGGCATTGTTCTGTGACATTTATTCATATATATGTTGTCATGACAGTTTTTGCATAATTCAGGAATTTTGATAATATTACAATCATGAGCTGTGGATTGGCAGACATAATTAGAGGTGTGTGCTTTGGGAGTGGATGAGAAATAAATTAGAAAATTATAAAACTTTACCACATACTTCACTACAGCTGAAAACTATTATTATGGGCTGTGTAATATAAACAGGCTGATATACAACACAACAAAGGCATCTCAGGCTATTGATTCGAACAGTAAAAAAGTATTAAGTGTAATTAAGGTTGGCTTATTTCTTTTTCAACCATGCATTACTTAATTGCCCTCTGAAATGGCGTGACTTAAACTTAGTACTAACTGTAGCAAAAAAAAAGTTACAATAAGGAAAGAAAAAGGTGGTTATAAGGAGCCATTATGACAATTTTGGTCATGGTCTGCCATATTTTTAGGTTTAATGAAGTCCAGAACATTTTAATTACTCTGACTTCCTTAATGTATCAAGTGTTTTCCTTGCATTAAATTCTATGCTAACTGTCTGAACTATCTTTGAATTTGAGTGATTCTTCTGTCATTATAGGTGAATTTTTCTTTCCCTCTCCTTGCATGTACAAATCCAAGTAACATATATAAAACATGCTTTTTTTTTTTTTTTACATTCCAGATAAAAAGGAATCCACAATGAGAAAAACTGCTGAAAAACTGTTCATGTTATTGCAATACAGAGAAGGAGCAGAAGTTATCATACAAAATAAAAAGGAATTTTATTTAATTAACAGGTTTCCTAGGATTATTTTTTTTTCCCCGGCATTCTGGTTTTTAGCCATGTGCATGTACCTTTCTTCTCTATATTGACATATTTTATCAGAACTCAATAGAAGTACTCACTTGCAAAAAAAAAAAATATAGACTTATAAACATTCACAATTTTTTTTATATTAGCAATTATAACTGGTAAATAGAAACTCTCAATCTGATCACTAGACATTATCTGCTGCAAGATGTGCACTGGAAAAATTTCAACAAAGAATTATTGCGATATTTGATTCATTTTACTGTTGAAAGCTACTTTTGGGTTTGTATTACAATTAGAAGCGTAGATAGTAGAATTCAAGTGGAGAAGGGAGGCAGAATTTGAGATAAACTTTATTCCGAGGCATGGAAAGAAATAAACTAATTGAAATTTTGGGCAAAAGAAAAAAATTGAAGAGTAAGAAAATCTTTTTAGAAAGAACAAATCTCATTTGTTTTTGCTTTACATCCTGACAGTGTGACTTTTGGGGCTGGACACACTATCTGCATGTTTATATTTGGCACAGCAGTGAGTGGAAATAATACACTAGTAGTGTTTGAGTTTCCTTAACTCCTTACTTTACAGGGCCAAGCTATGGATTTTGCAGCTAAAATTTATACTTAACTTCCATTAAATTCATATTTTTCTCATAATTTCATTATGTGTTATTTAATGCATGTTCCTATGGAACTTTTAAAAAATGTAGTAAATTAGCAGCATTTCTCCATGTTCTTTAATAGTGGTTGGTTTACCTGAAGCTTCATGCTTTTTTATGAAACATCTTTTCATCACAGTGTCTAAGGTAGCAGCCAAACCAGTATTATGAGGTCAATTTTCCACAGCATGGGACTAAGCAGCTGATAGGCAGATCCTTCCATGTGACAGGGTTATTACTGAGGACTGGAGTTCATCATTTTGTTTTCCTTTCACATCAACAATATCTTCATGCCTGCCTTTGGTTTAATCATATTCAAGTGAAGTTGTGAGGGAACAGAATAGCAGCACTCCTTTAGGCAACGTAGAAGTAATATGGCTACAAGTAAGTTTCTGCAGCAGTAGTGAAACTTGAGGGGACTTAGAACTGAAACAAGCCTCTAAATTACCTTTTAACATGTGTTAGGCTTAACATTATGCTCAAGGAAAGGCAACAATGGAGCTATATGAGAAGCTGATTCATGAGCAGCTGGCTTAGGGCTGGACCTCCAATTCCAGAACTACCTTCAGACAAAGGAATTTTCTTCTGGCAGAGCAACAGGTCTCATTACACAGTACACAGACAGCATAGGCAGCCACTGAGACAAGACAGCTCTGAGACATGATCTTTCAGTGGACTGAATACACAGGGTCACAGGCAATTCATTTTTCAGAGTGGTACCTTTAGAACTTCCCCACAGAACAGCCACTGTAGGAGCTATAAATCGTGGCATTAAGAACGTAATCCAAACAGTTTGTTCTATCTAGACTTGGGAAGTGGCATGTCATTTCACCATCCTTACATATTTCCTTCAAAACATGAAAACCAAAACTGAGTACAAGATTTAGTTCTTGTTACATTGTATTATCACCATGTAATAACTGACATCTCAAAAATATAATTTCTCAAGGACTGAGGAAAATATCTGGTTTGGCACTATTTTTAGAATAAGTCTATGAGCTCTGTTTTTCTCAAACATGCAGTTGTTTCAGTTACATTTTAAATAGAAGACAGTAGCAGATCGATACTGATTGGGAAGCCTTGTGCCAAAATAGCTCAAGTTTACACTCTGAACAGCAAAGAGAAGAGAAGTGTAAAATCTTAGAAACAGTCTCATTATTACCCTTCAGCCATAAGTACAAAAAACAATTCCAAAGAAAGGGATGTGTATATGATGGTACAGTGTGGGTTAAGGACTATCCCATCTATATCAGCCTTTGAGTCAAGTGGTTGGGAAGGCTTGTGTCATCTCTGCTCATGCTAACACAGAATAAGAAAGGTCAAAGATCTCTCTACTCTTCTTCCCATAAACCTACCTACCTGTGTAGGTCTTTCACAAGCAAACTATCATGAGTAAGTCATGGAGACCAAAAAGCGAAGAGACCTGTGGGGAAATACAGAACAGTGTCTTGTTTCTTACGTCTCTGTGGACTGGCATAACACCTTGATCTGCATTCTGTTTTTTAGGATCTGCTAAGAGTGTTTCCAAGTGTTTGACAAACAAAAGTGTGACTTTTTTGCACATAGTATTTGCTTAAAACTAGGGTCTGCAAGCCCAGAAAAAAAAAAAAAAAAAAGAAAAAAGAAAAGAGATCATATAGAAGACATTGAAACATCCTCTTATTATTTCAGTAATTGCCACACTAATATAAAAAATTAATTCTGTAAGATAAGGTCCATGACACGAACAAATAACTTGCTATTACACATAATCTCAGTGCCACGCATCTAGGCATGCACTTGAGCCCTAAGAACACATGGAGGTTAGTGAGGGAAAAAAACCCATCTGTTCCAAAGGTAGGGAAAAAGTGTTGCAGAAACATCATCTCCTTAAACAAGCATTTCAATAAATGCAAATGTAGAAATGTTACTTCTGCTTACACTCTCAAGAGGTTTTTCGGGATGTGTTTTTGAAGCAAGTTAAGCTGAGACTGGATGTGGCACTTAGTGCCATGTTCTAGTAACCAAGGCAGTAGTGGATCAAGGGTTGGACTTGATGATCTCAGAGGTCACTTCCAACTCGGTTGATTTTATGATTCTATACTGCGCAGTGACTTGGAGTTTGGTATATCCAGTTTTTGCTCTGTACATAGGCAACTCCATCCAAGCCTTTAAAATAGTAGACTAATAAAGGATTAGTCTACTAATAATTACCTTTCCTCTCTAAAGTGGAATTCAAATTAATTTATTTAGCAAAAGTTGATGTGTCTTGTCCAGCCTTGTTTTTCAGGCTCTCAGCAGTAAGTGGAGTGATCCATCTCCTCTCAGCTTCCGAAATAGTTGCAATGATTTGCCCTTGAGGAGGTATGCCCTTCTTCACTGATGAATAGATAAAATAATTAGCTTAGAGTAGCCTTTTTTAACAGTTGGAAGGTTGAAAGGAAATCTGACAAATTACCTGGAGCATTTCCCTGAACATGGATAGCTGTAGTAAAAGAGGTTGGAGAAGTATTATTTTTAAACAGACGTTTCTCATTTGATTTTTGTCAGTCTGATCTGCACTATCTGTCATAAATAATGAATAGTAAAGGTAACAATTAACCAGTAACTGCTAGTTACTCCTGAGAAAAGGCTGAAAAGATTAGCTAACCCATAAACCTTCAAATGTATCAGACTGAGTGCAATTTTATAATAAATTTGAAACATAAAAAAAAGCTTGTGGCAAAGTCTCCTTTGCTTCTGTTCATTACTGATAGGACTGTCTGTGAAAGAATATATTGATTGTGAAAACATTAACTATGATAATAAATATATGTATTTAATTGCTGGAAGAATCACAGCCTAATCTAATTCCCATAAAAAATCTTCTCTTAAAAAATGAATCATCGGCTTTTCTGTGTTGTGGTGGGATTAATGTTTAAACTGGTGAACTGATATTCATTCATCACTGGGTTTATAAATATTTGGTAAAAAAAGCTTCAAAGTACACCTACAAGATAAATCACATAAGACATATAACAATTGAACCAAGCTTCATTTTCCTTGTAAATGTGTGTATATGCTAATAACCATAATCAATCACACACGCCAGTGTATACCTAAATAATGCATATTTTCCACATTGCATAGTTTCACCAAAGGGGGTTTTTTACATGAAATATAAAGCACAGGAACTTGGACCAAGATCAGTCTATACATGCCTCTGTGATCTCCACTGGAAGGGGGTATTGAGATCTTCTAGTCATCTGATATTTCCATCATAGAGCTAGATCCTTGTTCTAGTTGCATGGGCGAAAGTGAGGAACACTTGCACCAAAATAAGGAAATCGCCTTTGTTTTTGTCAGGTTGGGTAGGACTGTTTTGGGTTTGGTTGCATAGTTTCATTCTGTAACACAGAACAACCAAAATCCTTAAATGTACTGATTATATATTTAAAGCACAACCTAAAAACAGGCAGGATCTCAGTGACCAGTCCAGTCACCAGATATTTGGGAAAACTAACTCAAAGTTATAACTCCTCTAAATAATTTCTCTAATCCAAGGTATAGTCACAATTTATGTAATATAGAGTAACTCCAACAGGAAAGTGCCCCGCTTTACAGTATAGTGTATACAGTATTTTTTTAAATCTGAGGAGGTATTTAATGTGCAAATATTGATTTAACCACTAATCTATTTTATTTCTCCTTAATATCTCTATACTGAGGCTGAGAAAACTTTATTGTTGATGATAGTTTAAAATTATCAGATTCTCTAATAATAACTCTGCAGAATAAATATCCTGAGCTTTGGACAGACTTCATTAGGCCAAATGTGATTTAAAGAGAAAACAGGTATACTCAAAATGATAAAAAGATTGAATCAATAATGCAATGAAATATGCAAACATAAATCTAAATGTTCCTTTTGTCAATATTTGAAGATCTGCCGATAGTCATCATTAACAAAATCCTTGCAACTCATATTCACACACTTCTCAGTCAAAAGCACCTCTGAAGTCAGACCTTCAGAAAACAACAATATTTTTGTCTATGTTTCATGAAGTAAAAGTAACAGCTTGTAGTAACCTGAAATAAAAATCAATTTGAAATTGGGCTGTCTCACACAGAGCATCAGGACAGTTGAGGGAGTTGTGCTTTCTTGTTCTCAAACTAGGTTTAGTCACAAAAAAATTTTATTATTATTATTATTATTATTATTCCACATAAAGAGTCACCTTGAGTCAAAACACAGAGACCCAGCAGTGGTGACAGCCTTGTCCATTCAGCAGTTGAGCAGCTCAGATTCAACTGGGTGGGGAGGGGATGCATCACCACAATCCATCCCATGACTAAAGTCGGCTTCTCTAGGCCTCTACACTCACATTGCCATTCACATTTAGTGCATGGATCTGGCACAGCAGCAGACAAAGAAAATATGATAAGCCCTGTTCTTGCCAGCGTGCTCTGAAACCTGGCCAGCAGCCCGGAGAGTACCGTAGAGTACAGGAGGCATGGCCTCCAGGTTCATGTTTCCCTCCTGGGTGTAGGGCTAGCCAGTTTCCTAGGATTTCCAGATACGCCAAAGCAGTACTCAGTCTCCTGAAGGAAGCACAATATAATCCCTTCTCACAATACACTTGGAGACAGTAAACCCATTCTTGCTGTATTTTATGCTGCAATTTAAGGGTAACATGATTAAGGAATCTTTTAACTCCCATGTAGCTTATTCAAGCAGTGGAGAATATACTTTTCCTTACGATTTTACACCTTTATATAGCACAGTCCAAGTGCTTCCCCAGAAATGTCTATAAGTGTGTGGGCAGGTATTGCTAAAGCTGGGAGCTTTGCCAGGTGAGCCAAGGAGATTGCATTGTCAGATAACCCAAATGGAGATGCGTTAAGTTTATCCTTGATGGAAACTGCAATCAGCATTACTTACACAAGAGATGAATTTATGAGTCAGATTCTACTTTCCTGGTAATAACACTTTCTGAAAAGTCAGTTAGTGTACCATTTCAAGGTTGGAAAACATGACACTTGTTTAAATCAAGTCTGATTTTTTTTTCTTTACCAACAGAGCCATAATCCAATAAGCCTCCCCCCCTTTTTTTTTATGAGAACAGTAGCACTGACAACATAAAAACGTTCCTTTTTAAAGTAATCTAAGATATTATATTTTCTCCAAACTGCTTTTGTTTGCAGCTCTATTTTTCATTAACAAAAGTTTCCCCTCATTTCTGGAAGAGTGTGTGTGTTTGTGTCAGATACATTTTTAAATTTTTTCCTTCATAATTTAATACCTCATAAAATCTCAGCTTGCAGATGGTGATGAGAATGGGAAATCACTAGGAGGGTGTGTTTCTGTTCACATTGGAATAAATTTAAATTTTTGTTTCCTAACGTTTTTCTGAATTGTTCCTCAGTCTAGGAGCTCATGGTTCCAAACTCATCGTATGACCCTTTGGAAAGTACAGAGGGATAAAAGATATTATTATATTGTGAGCCTTCTCCCTTTCTCCTCCAAGAAGAGTTACAAGTGGTCCAAAACAATACCGAGTATCCCACAGAGATGGCTTCATATGCTGACCATATGGTGACTTGTAGATCTGGCAGAAATGAAGCATTTAGCCCAGTCAAAGCAGGCACATAGAAATTGACAAAAAAAACCCCAATCTGATCTTGCCCAGCTGGCAGTTACGGACAGTCTAGCACACTGTGTGTTTCCAGACCTCTGCAGGGACATGACTGCTAGTTTAGAGAGAGGTACTCCAAGTCCTGTCTTCACTGTGTCTCTTAAAGATGAGTCAACCTGCAGAAAGACACACAGGACTCAGCAACAAGAATGGAATAAGTAGATCAATATGTGACTGTGGATAAGAGTATAATAAGTGGTCTCGACGTTATTATACAGTATGATATTTCAAAGTTGTCTAGAGAGCTCAATGTTGTCAGGTTGGACACATTTTTTTTTTCACTGTACTTGTTCACACTGAAGAAATTCACCTTCGTTTAATCTTTAATGCTCTATGAATGAAGACATGAATAAAAAATCTCTTATCCCCTTTCCTTGAAACTGCCATGTTTTTTGAAAAGCTCCCTGTGCCACACCAGTAGATAAAGAAGAACACAGAAGATTAGGTCAAATGAGCAGGTGAAACTTTTCCTTTAAATGTCTGGCAAATAGAGAAATATCAAGTAGAAACATCCCTCCTAATTCATCCACAGGCCTCTTGGTATCTTTGCTGGAGTTACAGGACTTGAAGCCCGGCAAGAGATGTTGTGGATGCCCCATTCTTGGAAGAGTCTAAGAAAGTTTTAATGGGGTTTTGAGCAACCTGATCTAGTGAAAGGTGTCTCCTGCCCATGGTAGGGGGCTTACACTAGATGATGTTTAAAACTCCTTTTCAAAGTACCAAAACAATTTGATGGTTCTATATTTCTATAGTTTGCTGTAGTCTACCTAATGCTCAATTCAGACCTCAGACACAAGTCAGAGCTAGTCTGAGAAGAAACAATTCTCTCTATATTTTCCTTTTCAATTTCAGGACATGAGCTACAGAGATATATATGGTTACTTGTGAAACTTCCCATCACTGTCACTGCATAGCTTGTTTGGCTGAAAGGTCAAATTAACTGTGAATTTAAAATCTACATTTATACTTAACCTACTCTTCTCCTGCTGAAACACACACATAGTTTTTTAGCATATATTCATTCATCAGATTTGAGCCATCATATCTTCAAGTAGTAGAAGTTCCTAAGGTATACAGGCAGAAAATATGAAAGAATATATTAACAAAACAGAGATTTATTATTGTATTTGGACCTAACTAGGGACTCTGATGAAAGGGCTTGAGCCAAACATTTTAATTTCCTTTTCACTATCAAACATAGAAATGAGACTCTTTGGTATAATTGATTGTTCAATAAAGTTATATTTCCTTCATCTCGATGATTTTTTTTCTTTAATTCTTTTGCATGATTCTTTCCCATGCAATGTAAGATGCTTGGCTGGATTTACCAGCTCAACAATATTGTAACTTTTTAATAGCTCTGTGAATTCTTCTCAGCAAGCTCCCTTTGTTTGTCCTGTAATTTGCTGCTTTATTACATCCTTATTCTGGTTTTAACAGTGACTCAGAATTTCATTTCTAATCCAATCACTAGATTAGAATAATGGACTAAAGATTATTTCACTTAATGTTAATTTCACTTGACTCTAGCTATCTCAAAGTAGGTGTATGGACTAATTAATAATGTAGGATCACTCTGTAAGCAACTGATACACTTTTTGCAGAATATGACGTCTATCACTCTGAAGCAAATGTGCAAAACATGGGAAAAGAAAAAACCCTGGAACTACTTTTTTTTTTTTACTGACTAATGTAAGAGCATAAATATTTACCTCATATAGGAATTTAACATTTAGAGTAGATTTTAGGATAAGCTGAATAAGGTTATCTCTGCCCTGATTGAAGATGGAAAAACTGTTTTTCCTTAATTACGCAGTGAAAACACACAGCACCTAAAACACTTTTTCTTAGTCACTCCCTAGAGCAAGTTGAACACTAGTTGAGCAGTTAGTCTGATCAAATTTAACAATGCTTATGTACTTATTAACAAGAAAATTATATAGTATGGTTTTTCTGTCATTTTCTGTAGAATTAACTAACCATTAATTGGCATAGGTGGCAACATAATGTCTTAAATTTTTAAGGAATCCACAGTGGACAAGAGCATCTTACTAGAGTCTGGTCTTGTGGAAGATTAGGTCCATTTTCTCTTCAACTATAGGAACTGAAGAAGTGAGACAGACACGTCAAACATTGCATGATAAAATGCAGATATTGTTTGCCTTACCTAGAGATTTGCTGGATAGAGCACCATGTAGCCAAACCCCACAGCTGGAAGAAAAATGCGTACTTGAGTGTGTAGTTCCTTTCGCAAGCACAGCAGCTGCCTCCTTTCTCCTAGTATTATGCTCCATATTAAAGTCATTAACCTATTAAGCTTTATGAGGATTACGATAAGAGAGCAATAGCCTATTGCTATGAATGAAGTGTGTGAATCCTCACATTCACAGTATCTTCCAGAAGGCAAACTATTTGACACAATTAAGCATGAAAGAAAATTATTATCCTGTAATAAGGCCCTGACTTTATATATTCAATAAGAATAATCTCCTCCGAAATAGAATCATATACACCCTTTCTGGAGAATTTTGCAGCCTAATATGTTAGAAAACGAACTGTTTGCCAAGGGAACCTCTTCAGAAAAGACAATAGGGGCAGCCAGGGAAATATGCCTTGTCGATAATAACCAAACCACCATAATTATATATTTACTGAAAGCAATTAAATAAATAATAAAGTTGTCCTCGTTAGATGGAACAAACCAGAAAGCTCCCTCCAAGCTATAGAAATTTGACACCACTTAAGTATTTTATTCTTAAATGTAGAACTCAGTACATCATCAAACAGAGACACTAAAAAAAAAAAAATAAAAAGGAATAAATAGTAGAAGCAAAAAGAAGAGATACAGCTGACAACAAGAACCTTTTACAGAAAGAATAAGATATTCACACTGAGAAAAGATATTCTGAACCTTAAAGGACT